>NW_027469683.1:0-78711 GCF_051020765.1 Lasioglossum baleicum
AACGCACTTTCACAACTTTAAACCACGCACAGAAGTCAATACACTGCTAATCAACACACTGCTATGCAACTGACTTGCACGTATTCTAATGCCCTTATTTATACAATACACGTCGTCTTCTTTCTTACCTTTATCTCGTATCCTAATTATTCGATCGTATTTCCAAAGTCCTCATTTGCATTCGGCAATATATATATAGTATCCTATTCATTTTAGCGCCTAATGTCGAGGTGAGCAAACATTTTTACATGCGTAGTGAGTTAGGTTTCCGCTGTTTTTAAAGAGGCTGAGTATTCTATTGATATTTTCGTCATAGATTTATTTTCGCTGACTTTTTCACGTAAATTATATGTTAGCTTTACGCTGTTTCTAGTGAGCTTGAATATCCTGTAGATATTTTCGACAAATATCCTGGTGAGCAAACTTTTGTACATATATAATAAGTGAGGTTTGCCCTGTTTTTATAAAATTTGTAAATTCTATTTATATTTTCTACTAATATTGCGTCGAGCAACCTTTGTACATAAATAATAGGTAGGTTTATGCTCTTTTTAGAAACTCTGTGCATTCTATGTATATTTTCTACTAATATTGCGCCTAGCAAACTTTGTTACATAAATAATAGGTTAGGTTTACTCTGTTATTTGAATATTTGAGTGATCCATTGATATTTTCAACTACTATCTCGACGGTCAAACTTTCTTACATAAATAATGGGTTACGTTTACGCCATTTTTAAAGAGTTTACTTATAGTATAGGTATTTTCGACTATTATCATTGTAAGCAAACCTTTTTACATAAATAATTGGTTAGGTTTACTCTGTTTTTGTACGCTATTTCTAGAATGTTTGAGCTATCTATTGATATTTTCGACTAATATAGTGGTCAGCATACATTTGAATATAAATAATTAGATAGGTTTACTCTGTTTTTAGAAAGTTTGAGTATTCCATTAATATTTTCAACTAATACCGTGGTGATCAAAGTCATCAAGTCATACGTCAGCGTTTTTGCATAAATAATAGGTTATGTGTAGATTGTTATTAGAGAGTTTGTATATCCTGTTTATGTATGAGACTATCATCACGGCGAGCAACCTTTTATCATAAATAATACGATAGGCTTTTACTGTTGTCTGAGAGATTTAGTATTCGACCATTATTTTCCACTAGTATTGTTGCGAGCTAACGTTTTTGGTAACAAAATAGGTTAGGTTTACACTGCTTTTAGAGAATGTGTGTATTCTACTGTTATTTTTGACTAATATCGTGGTGATGAAACTTTTTACATAAATAATAGGTTAGGTTTTCTCTGTTTCTGGAGAATTGGAGTATTCAATTGTTATTGTTGGCTATTGTAGGTCTGAGAAACATTTACGTAAATAATAGTTTTGGTTTACGATGTTTTTAGATAGTTTTATTTCTCTATTGATTACTTCGACTAATATCGTGGCCAGCAAACATTTTCAATAAAATAGTTCAGGTTTGCGCAGTTTTTAGTTAGTATCACTTTTCGACTGATATTTTCGTCTAATATTGTTTCGAGCAAATTATTTAACGTAAATAATATTTTATGTTTACGCTGCTTTTGGAGAGTTTGATTATTCGCTCGATATTTTCGTTAATATCGCTGTGAGCAACATTTTTTCGTAAATAATAGGTTAGGTTTACTCTGTATCTGGGAAGTTTGTTTATTCAGTTGATATTTTCGACTTATATCATGGAGAGCAAACATAACTTCTAGGTTTCGATATATTAACAAATACATACGGCTTCTACTCTATACGGGCATTCTACCGAATGGCAGACGTGGCAGATCGATTTCAAGTATTATGGACATCAAATGAAGAACAAATAGGTGGAACATTTGAAATTTTAGTTTCGGAACTGGATAGTTGGCTAGACATTACTAGAAAAATTTCGGAATTACATTTATCACCATCTAAACATGCAGTTGTGTTAGTATAAAAAATGGGCGTATATTTTAAAAAAGCGCAATACATACAGGGTGTTACCGGACGGGTAGTATCTTCGATTATGTGATGATCTTACGTGAAAAAACAAGTCGATAAGAGGGAGAAATATTTTTCCGCTTAAAGCTTCGTTTACGAGTAACTTGAATTCAATAATTGTTGCAAATCCACTTGTGTCGTGATCGATGTTGCTATTCCTTTTGTTCGGCTTATTTTTATCGTAGAATCAGTCAGCTTTTAATACTTTACTATCAATTATTAGATCGCCATTCTGATCAAAATTTATTTATTAATTGTAATACAGAGATTTATACAGGCTGAATTAAAATTAATTTCCACCGCTTGAATTATATGCTAGCATCGAATTTTGTATTCCCTATAACAATGGACATTCGGATACTCAAAAATTCGTACGAGTTTCATATTTCTAGGATGAATTTAAAAAAAAAAGACTCAATTGTTATTTTTTTTTTTTTTTTTTTATTGACGTTGCATTATAGGTCATTAATAACAGAAAACTTAAATTAAACTTTTTGTCGATATATTTGTCGTTTCGCAGATTTTCGCGATAGTACGGAAGCTCGTAATTTCATTAATTTTCTTATTACTGTTTTATTGCCGAATTAAAAATATGCTGAAAAAACTATTGTTAATAGTCATTTCAACAAAATTCATCTTTGAAAACTTTCAAATTTTCCTTAAACTTTCCTTGTAAGTTTCGTACAGGATACACGCATGTAGTATATCATTCGACACTGAGGAAACATTGATCGTGACATCACTCCACGCTCATCAGTACAATCAGTCATATGATTTGCGTATAATATTATATTTATTTATTTTAATATATTCGGTATATTAAAAGAAATTTTTAATCAACGCAATTGTGAAACAAAGTTATAATTTGTATGTAATATTTTACGTGGGTATAATAATTTTTGAATAATCAAATATTCTTGTAATTAAAAACAGGTTAAACGTGTAAGTAATATATAAGTACCTTTACAATATTTAATTTTAGTTGGGAACAAATGTGTATATAGAATAGTATGTGACGTACACATGAATAACATTTGTTTTTTGATAATCATTCCTGGTTTCCGAATATTTTCGCCGTTTTCGTAACTTTTCATGGTCATTTTACTTATTATTATCATTGATGTTGTTGTTGATATTTTTCTTATCTACATTTTCCAACAGTTTTGTTTAGGGTCCCATTTAAGTCACAAACATTACAATCCTTTCCTTCAAAAGAAACGTTATTATTTATGTGTTCATCCTTGGTTGTATTACTTCTTTCGCTATATATTTCGCGATTAAAGGGGTCAACTTTTTCATTGCCGGTACGTGCTAATAATAAACCATCACTGCTCTCACGTCGATATAATATTTGATGTTGCGGGTTTTTATCAGCTCCATCGTCTCGGGAATGAGTTGTTAACTCGGGTGCCGTTTACTTAGATTCGAAAGATGGAGAATAATCGATATATCAAATTCAAAATTACCCAACGATGCGTGGAAAATGTCGAGGTAAAATAATTCTGCGTTTTAATTTTTATACGAATTCGTATATAACGTCATATAAATACGACTTTATCGACCTCCTGCAGAAAGTTTTCCAATTACTATTTTTCTACAACGAAAATATCGCAATGTATTAACCAAAGAATTAACTAGCCCATGTTCTAGTCCAAGTTGTCGTGTGATTCTAGCCGCCCCGAGTCAAGAAACGCTGATTGATAATAAGGAAGTAAACCAGAGCCCCCTGCTCGACTTGAAACGTTTCGATCCTAAAAACGCAATGACATCTAGCAAATATTCAAATCGATCGTAACGCGATACAACATTAACAAATTGTTCTGCTGATTAGATCCCTTAAGATCCAAAATATTATCAGAGGTGAATATTCGATAGGAAATATATTAAATTACGTTAAATTTTCGCAACCTGGAGTGTATCGCGCAGTAAAGTGTGCTCTCCTTTTGCTGAATGTCGAAATTAATGCTAATCAAGAAAGAAAGGATTGCAATTGTTGATAAACATACACATCGCAGTTGATATTGTTACAACGGAATTAGTCACAGGTAGAATAACGTATTCCTAACATTATCTTAATATTATATATTATATATCATTATAAAATAATATAAATAGTGTATGCGATATGATGCAGTAGTTTGATGCAAAGTTATCGACAGCAGCAATAATTGTTTGTTAAAATTCAATCAGATCGAAAACAGGATAATTGTTTTTCCAGAAAATGGGGGAAAGAAACGACCAGAGGTAGCAAAATACATTTTTATATAAATGGCTTCAATGCATTATTGGGGATTCTTGCAGCAACAATGAATTCAAAGACGATAATTGAGTTCATTAATTTGACGTGTGCAGAGACGATACGTAATAAAGAAGCTGTAGGAGGAAATGAAAATGTCTTTTAATGAACCAGAAAAGTGAGGACGCTCTAATCTCTCGCAATGGTTACATCACCTCTACTCTCTACGCTGACAGGGAGACGAACATTTGCACTGTATCTTCCAACACGTGTCACCGAATGGCACCTCACGCGTTCCAATCGCAAAATGTATGTGTACAATGTGGTAGTAACGATATATTCCGATGTACGTGATGTTTGGCGTTATGGTGAATTTTCAGAAAGATAATATGAGAAATACGTAATGAGAAGTTTGTCTACTTGATACTGTATATCAAGTTTTGTTAAGCTCCAGACATTGATTCTTTAGAATGATCCACTAAAATTTAACTGATTCCGAGCAAATTTCATTTGAATTCTACTATATTAGCTGCACTCGCGAATTTTGATATATTTTTCCTTTCCAGGAGAATAATATGAAAACTGAATATATGATCAGAGGGTAACACTTTATGCATCAATAAATATCAAGCTTCCTCAATATTTCTGACAGAAACTATAATTAGCATTATACGTGTAAAGGATAGTATGCATTTTCCATGAAAGATAATGTGTAATATTTGCCTATATCCGCAAGAAACGGAGAAGGGGTTGTCGAAGAGGTAGTCGATGTAGGGAATTTGCAAAATGTTTTGTTCGCTACAGCTTTCCATAGAAAAAGAAAAAAAGAAAAAAATACTGAAGCGTATATTGTAGCAAAAGTTGTAAGAGGAAGAGGAAGAACAAATATAAAATAAAAGAGGTCTACCGTGATATCTGATTTTGTAATGTATTGTTTACAATACTTTGTTCTGTATATAGTATTTTGAATCAACTTTTTCGAGAAATTTGTGTAATATTTATGTATTTATTCAAAGCAGTACTAACGTTTCATTGAACTAAATTATTTGTTAAAATTTTGGTTGGTGAAATTGTTAATGATGTTCTGCAGTATCCATGGAAACATTTCAAACGTATAAATAATTATGTATGACGCGTATTGGACGTGAAACTGACTAAACCACAATTTCTATAAAAACGCGTTTAACGAAGGCTTAAGCGTTCACAATGATAAAATTTTACACAGTTGCAGAATATCCAAAAATATTTTATTCATTTTTTTTTCTTTAGACCTAATATTCTTTCAAGGAATGGAAGTCGATTTCAATGTAACTGTGATAATACTCCTTTGGTCGAATATTTGGAAAATCTTCAGAGATAGGACAATGTCGTGAATATAAGAATTTTCGTTTTGAATTTCGAATCTGACTATCTATACTAATTTATAAAGAATCTGATTATATAACACTAGAACTAAATATAGTGTGTGCAACTGGTATTGATTAATATGATATAACGAAAATAAATGAGAGTACGTAATCGTGACTCCATTTTAATAAAATATCAATATAATGAGTTCTACCAAATACAGCTGCATATTTTCAACAGTCGCAAAAATAAAATATCTGGAAGGTGTCATTTTCACTGTCATCGTAGTCTCAGTGTTAAGTAGTAAATTATACGATTGATTTCGGTAGTTTATTTCTTCTGACAAACGTTTTACGTATTTATTTTATGAGCATATTATAAATATTCGTCGAATATTTTTGGCTAATTTACAGTATGCATTGTTTCGTCAGAATCAATGATTACGACGAAACCTATCAAAATATTTTTGACACATCAAACTACATTTAAAAAGTTATTTTTATATAATTTGTAATATTCTGTTACTAATTTAATATTACTATCTTATCTGCTGTATTTGGTGTTTTAAATAGTTACCGTGCAAAAAATATACATTGCACTGCTTATTGCACATTTATCATTACAAAATCACGATCTCAATATAGTCATCTATTCTTTTCTAGATAAAATCTATAAAAGTAACTACACGTAAAATTAATATGGATAAATTATGTTTGTCCAAGTGGATTACATTCGTAGAAAAAGATTCAAATATTATTCTTATGAGTTAAAATTTTGGGTATTAGTTTATCGCTCCAGGTGTGGATACCTATAGAAATTGTGTACATTCACTGTTGTCTTCATATCGTATAACATTTGTTGTAACAGATCTAAACCTAATTTCTTCTCGTCGATGGTGGTGGTCATATTTTTTTACATTTTCCTCTAGTGAATATATTTGTAATAATCTTCAAAGACGAATATCGTCGTTTTCAAATTTTGCAAATTCTAATAATAGATCCTAGTTACGCTCAATTCTCTCTCGTGGCGAAATGTTGAATTCATACGTCTTTATTAAAAGTAAATTATTTAAAAAGGGTTTTGAAACGATTAATCACTATCGCAGAAGTTTTAACATTTACTTGACGTTACGTTAACAAAAATATATTTTGCTAATAGTCCATTTAATATGTCATTAGTAATAATAAAAAGCAAATTCTACTTAATGTTATTAATATAAGCCAGTATAAAGTAAGGCGTGATTGATAATTGTTTTGTCAAACGACTTGTAAATAATAAGTGTTGACTAATATATATCATAGTATATGGTATACAAATGGGTTGTAGGTTTAATGTGTCACAAAATTATAAGATATACGCAATAAAATAATTATTATAAATAATACGTCATCTAATATCAACATTGAGTGGAATCAAGCAGTATAATAACTCGCTTTTGCCACCACTTTCTTAGTAATTTTCTTAGCAATTTTAGCAAAGATATTGCACAACTACTATAATTGCATATCTCATTGTTATAAGCTGTTGTAGCTGTATTCTTGTACAATATCGTCATAGCTGTCAAAATGGTCTATATTATTGCATTCTTTCCTTTTCTTAAACTAGAATACTGATATGTGTCACATCACCTGTGCAAATTCTTGAAATTCTCCTATATTCTTGGCAACAGCCGTTTCACGCCATTCCAAATGGAACTAATACTTAACCATGTATTTTCAAATTTCAGAATTCATCCACAGATGTTCGCCGCAGTTATTTTTTATCATTAAACGTAACAGCAATTAAATTATCATTCCGATCATCACTACGTCATTCTTCTACTACCATATCATCATTTTTGTTTCATTAATTTTACGTTTTTTCAATAAAATATTTATTAATAAACACTTAATTTGCAAAAGTAAGAGTTTGAAGCGCAAAAACTGAACAGAGAATAGTTATTCACTATTTTTTTCGTATTAATTTATTAGGAATCAGCTAGTGGTTGCATGTATATATCTTTCACGATCACTGTATGTCATGACGTTTTTAGTACGCGACGCACACAAGCAGACATTGTAACGCCCGCATACATCCTGTTCACCACTCCGGAAATATTCTCGACATACTTCTCAATTTTATCAATATGCTTATTTTCGGAAAAATTATTCCTAATAATCGATAAGATAGTGCCATAGTATATAAAGCGGCAATCGAACGAGGAAAAGCAGTCTGGACTTATTCATTTCAAAGCTAAGAACTCTAATTATATCCATAATAAAATTGTACTTGTGAAAATGGCGATGCCGTTGTTGGACTACGGCTTAATTACTAGTTTCTTTCCTTCATGTATTTTCCATTCGTATTTTACATAACAACAGTGGCCGTTCGCTGTGCAATGTGGGGAGGACGGGGAACACGAGCAAGACGCGGCAACTGAGTTCCAACTCATCCATAATAATAATATGCTCGCATTTGAATGCATCTGTCGGCGTCCACTATGCATTGCTCACTTGAGATACACTGTGAAAAGTGTAGAGCCGAAGATCACCATCAACCGTCCTTAGCCTATCCATCTTAACGCGATGTTGATCCATCTTAGAGCGATCGCACATCCCTTATTCGTATAAATTACCCCTTATATTATACCCCTATTAGTCTAATCTTGTGGCATCGTGTGACAAGGAAAACGACCGAAACATCGAGGAAATGCGAGACAGACATAAGAAATAAGTGCAAGGGCGTAGACTCATCCATAAAGCATTAACATCAGATTTAGATATTAGATATTTTATGCAGATATTTAACTTTTAGTAATTACTAATTAGCATCATAGTTAATTACATAATTAATTTAAAGTATAAAATACACCTCAAATTTTTAAACGATTTTCATAAAGAATCTTAATTATTATTACTTGTGTTCCGTTGCCTTATAAATCTTCCGACCTACTGCCAAAATAATCATGCTTTGCTAATGCAATATTACTCTCGCAAACTTGCAATATATGATTCAAGTAAAGGAATTTCATGGATATCTTATGCCTATATTAAAGTATAAAGTTAGCGAGCCTAACAGTTGTGGTTTCGGTTGTGGCGTAGTGGAGTAGGGACTGTGAGTGAGCGCTTTACACAGAGACAGTGGAGTACCCTCTTTCCGGTCGAACGAGAAAATTGACTTCAAGTGACAAAGGAATAGTATATGAATATACCATTATCTTATAATAATACTCATAGAAAGATGACAATAATCCGATCAATTGTATAATTCGATTAAATGTATAAAACTATATGTTAAATTATATTAAAATTATCTCTGATCCCTCATATCTATTCACTGAATGAATTTCTATTTACATAACAAATTTTTTTATTAAAAATAATAAAAGTCATTTCATCCACGAAATCATACATTGAGCCATCATTAATATGAGTAACTTAATTCATTTCATTAACAAAATTCAAATTAAAAAATTCTGATCTTAATCTATAAATGATAATTCAAACCTTCTTTCGATCATAGCGCATATAGTATACTTAAATATTTATAATAACCTACTACTTACAGATTAAAGTGATTTTATTAGATTTAGATTATGATAATTGATGAACGTATAACGTATTTTTTGTTGGCGACTAACGTGAAATTATTTTATTTCTAATTTTATTATAAATACAATAATTTAATGTGTATCAGCATTATTGCTTATACGGCACCAGTAGCAATGCAGGAAGCAATGGAGGAGACAAGAAAGGTGATGATTTTAAAATGTCATCCATTTGCCACCTTCCGCAGCCAGGGATACATCATTCATGTCCATGCGATTATCGTCGGTCCCCTAGGCGAGTGGGACCACTGGAACGAGGAAATCAACAAATTGCTGCGGGTCGCTCAGCATTACGCCAAGCTGATGAAACGCACGATGGTTTCCGAGGTAACAGATCGTTCGAGGAACATTCGTGTGGAGCACGTAACCGGCGCTAAGCAGTACCAATCCAGCGCCAAAACAATAACAAGACAAGTATGGTGTGCGATGAAAGGCCTGGCCTCGCGGCGACCGCGTCGTACCCCGAGCGTACGCACTACACCGGTTTCGCAAAAAGGTGTTAAGGGTATTTTCAACTTCCACCACTGCAGGAGGAAACCCGTGTGTAGGTGTTGGACACAGGGCTCGGAAAAATACTGCCCACCCAGTAGAGGATCATCGGACAACGTGTGTCGGAGATTTTACGTGCCGCTCCTGCCACTAGGGCTTATCGACACTGCCCCCACGGGCGCGGGATTGGGATACGCCCAATCAACGCAGTGCGAGGCCAACCTTACCACGCACCTACCAATTAGATCGTAGACCGCAAGGCCTACGCGCCAACCTTGGTTTGGCCGGGTCCTTTCTAGATACCTACTGACTCTGCAGGCCAGTGCCCGAGCTGATCTCACGGAGCTCACCCGTGGAGGGTCTCACTGTCCGAAGACGGGGCCCCCTAGCCCGCGATATGGGCTTACCGCTGCCCCCTCGAGTCCAACCAAAGCAGCCGGCGGGGCGACGGACCGTTGTCCGCCCACCCCAGGGCTCGAACCGATTCCCCAGGTACCAGTGTATCCATAGCCGTACTGGTCATATCCCGCGTGCGGACAGCTTACTTCCTGAACGAGGTGCTTGCTCACCTCGGCCTAGGTTCGGCCGACTAAGGCACCGTGGGCTCGTCATACCCATATTGCAATGAGACCAGATGGCCCACCGCAGCCCCTGCTGGGAGGATCATCCGACAAGTTGGACCTACCCTTTCGGGAGGCAGCTCTCTTGGCCGAGCCCCCAGGGTGTCAAGCATTCTGGAGCCCCGTTACCAGCACGTAGAGGCGGAGCTGTCAGCTTCTCGCTCGGTCCCCGCTGGTTGGCTTCGGCCGATAAGCATGCACCATCACGGTATGCACCGCCTGCTTTAACGGTCGCATGCCACATACCTGCTGTATCCTTGTGTTCCTTCTTCCGCTGTCCTGTTGGTTGTTTCGTCCTTCTGCTGCTGCTGCTGCTGCTGGTCCTTTCACGTCCATTTGCGCTGCTTCCTCCTTCAGCAACGTTTTGCTCCTGGTCTGGTGGATCCTGCTATCCGGGAACTTCGTCTTGGTCTTCTTCGTTGGCTTTCTTCTTCGTTGTTTTCGTCACCGCCTCTTCTTTCGTCACCACCGCGTGGTGTTTTCGTTCTTCTATGTCGTTCCTCTTCCTACCAATTCTTCTCCTTTGACGGGAGAACGTCATGGGCGAACCTGCGAAAGTGGGGGAACACGTTCTTCGATAACAGAACGTTCGGCACTACCGGCCATCTGAATCGGTTGTAGTCAAGGCTCTCCTTGAGCGCACGGCGCTCGCGATGGTACAGGGAGCACTCCTCAATTGCGTGCCTCGTTGTCTCCTCCTCGTCACATTCGCACAGCTTCTTGTCGCTGCGTCCGAAGTACTTCAGCTCACTGTTGATCGTGACCGATCAGGAACTGCTTTACGTGATGGTCTAGGTGGATCCAGTCGCTCTTCGTTCTCCCGCCGACGTCGGGGAGGAACTTATGTGTAGTTCGCCCATTATCGGAAGTTCGCCACCGCTCATTCTAAGTTGCCACGGCTTCTTCCCTTAGGCGTTGCTTTTCTTCCGTTGTGTCCACGTTTCATCTTCATGCTTGATACAGCTTGGCACGCATATCCACTATCAGGTCGATAGAATCACTTGCGATCACTTGTAGTTACTCTGCGGATACCGTCCGGTGCCCCATCGTTAACTGAAGCAAAGCCATCCTCTGCGATCTCTCAAGAATTTTCTTGGTTTTCTTGTTCAACAGGTCGCTCCATCCGGCCGCCGCGTACGTGTTTATCGGGAGATAGAGCCCCTTGTACAGAGTTCTGAGAGCTCCATGTCCGTGTCCCCATTTCGCTTTGGATACCTACGCTAGGCTGTTGAACATCTTTCAGCACTTGTGCGCTGTTTCATGCACGTGCTTGCCGATCTTGACGCCTCACTCATGATGGACGCCCAGATACTTAATCGATGGGCGTATCCTGATGCTCCGTCCGTTGATGCGTATTGTTGGGGGGCGTTCGGCGTCGAGCCTCCCTCTCACCAACAGCACCTCCGTCTGCACGGCCGACAGTGAGAGCCTCTTGCAGTTGAAACATGTCGGGACCGCTGTGACCGCTTCCTGTCCCTTCAGACGCAGATCATCTATGCAGCATTCACCGACGATTAAGATGACATCATCTGCGAACGCTATTGCTTCGCAATTCACGTCCACGGACTCCAGCTGCGCCAGTAAGTCATTGAAAACTAAGTTCCAGAAACTGGGACCGAATATCGAGCCTTGCGGGCAACCTTTTAGCACGGGCTTTCCGACTGTCTCGTGCTTTCCCGAGAGTTGCACTACCCCTTCCGAGAAGTAGCTCTGCACTAACCTGTAGATGTTTCTCGGACAACTCCTGCTCTTCAGTTCGTGCAGCACGCTCGACCACAACACGTTGTCGAAAGCGTCCGAAATATCGAGCGCGATCGCAGGAGCGTATTTCCACTCCGTCATCCCGTCGACCGTTCTTCTGAACTTGACGAACGCGTCCATCGTCCACCTTCGGGGCCGAAACCCGAACTGCCGGTCAGAGGACAGGTCGTGGTTGACGAGGAGTGGGGCCATCCTCTTCGCCATAAGTGGCTTCAACAGCTTATCTATCATGGATAGCAAACATATTGGCCTGTACGACTTCGGGCTACTGCTAACTCGGTCCGGTCCTTTCGGAATGGTGACAACGTTGGCAACTTTACATCTCTTCGGGAATGCTCCCCATTCCAAACACGCGTTGATGATCCTGAGGAGCACGTTGTTAAGGCATCCCCAGGCTCGCTGGATTACCTCGGCCTCGATTCGCTCGGGACCAGGGCACATTCCCTTTCGTAGTAGCGCGATTGCGCGTGCGTACCGCGCACGTGGCCTCTTCTCGCTACAGCTTCCCGAGGGTGGTTTTGTAGACTATCCCCCAGGGCTCCCTGTTTCCTTCAACGGTGACAAACTAGTGCCAGTTCTGGATCATCGCGTTCGTCATCATGATGGTGTATTTCCTTCTCAGGTAGCGATACCGCTATTTCTCACTTTCCTTCGATGCAGTGTCCTTTGTCCCCTGATATGTTCGTCTCGCCTTGTAGGCATTCCTCTTGGCTCGTGTTAGTTCCTCAGTCCACCACGGGATGAACCTCTCGTGCCATTTCTTATTCGGAATGGACGACTCGCAGGCTTTGGTAAGGACCAGCTCCAGCTCTGCGGTCATGTCCTCCACATCTTCTTCTCCGTATATCATAATATTTTCCAGATTCCTCTTCTCGTCAATTATGACTTGTTTGACTTTTCCCACTTGGCATTTTTTGTGTTGTTGCGCGGTGGTTGTGGTGGTGGCGGCGTTTTCCCCGTCTTGACGTTAAGTCGCGCCTCCAGTATTCTGTGATCACTGGAGGTTCCGTCATCGTGCACTTTCCATTCGTGCACGAGCGGCAGTGCCGCCGGTGATACGAGCGTCACGTCGATGTTCGACATTCCCCGAATCGTTTCGAACGTTGTTACATCGCACAGCTGGTTTAGCACTATCAGGCCGTGCTGGGCAATCAGGCCATCGAGAAGCTGGCCACGCTCGTCGAGCACCCTGCTGAACCACAGGGGCGGATTCGCATTCAAGTTCGCTCCGACGATGACCCGCCTACCCCGCAGCGCCGTCAGCACCCAATCCAGCTGTGGGATGCCGATTTCTATATCTTTCCATGGAGGAAAATATTGTCTTACCACGTATATCTCGGTGTTCCCGTCGCTCATCTGCACAAAAGCACAGTGCCTCGTGCACAGACTCGCGATATCGAGAGCAGAGAGATGATTTCCCCTGACGCCCACCGCAGCAAGTGGCGGTGTGTCCCCCGTTCCGCGACCGACGATCGCGACGTTCGTACCGAAACTGGGTACATTGCCTCGTATTGTATAGGGCTCTTAAATAAGTATAACGCTTGCGCCCCTTGTTTCCATCTGCAACCTATCCTCGTGTGGTACGATCCTCGATCTCTGCATATTGATTTGCAGGATCCGTGTCTCCTTTTGGATGCCGGTGCTAGAGTTATTCATAACATGTTCTGGCCATGGTCCTCTCGAACACGGCCTTGTAGGTCGGGCTACTCATGTTGGAGGCATCATGGCTACTGTCCTTGCCACATTTCTTGCAGTTCACGCAAACTGCTTTCTCCTTTTTGTTCGGACACGCTTTTGTGTCGTGTCCGGTCTCCGCACAGTGGCCACACGTCTCGTGCTTCTGCCTACAGTGCTTGGCTACGTGCCCGAAGCCTTTGCACTTGTAGCATATGCTGAACGCTATGAAGTCGTGCACTTTGCAAGCATTCCAGGATATGAGAAGCTTGCCCGTGAGCAACTTCGCGTCGATCTCTATGACCCAGTTTGATTCCTCTGAGTCCATTTTTCCGGTTCGGAAGCAGAATTGGATCTCCTGCGCTTTCTCCTCCATTAATCGGTCCTTGTTTTTCTTTTCGATGGACGAGATTAATTTTTTCTCTACTTTTTCTCGCGGGATGTTGTATGCGATCATCCGCGGTCGTCTCTGGGAAGGCGTCTTTGCCTGGAGGCCGATGTTCTTCAGCTTTGCGTTCTCACTCAACGCCTTAAGGCCCTCGGCCCTTTTTGTTCCTACCACTATTCGTTACCCTGTGCCGGACGTACGGACTTAACTTGTATAACCCTTTTTTTTGGGGTTAACCAGGGTGAAGACGGCCTCTCGGGCCCCTTCGCTCGTTTTTATTTCGGGTGCCCAAGCGCCCGGAAAGATCTTAACTACGTTCCGTGGCGGCCTCACCGCCGATGCAGGAACGGTCTTGCTGGTCATTCTGACTTTCAGTTGGCCGCTCGGAGCGTTCTTCTTTGCCGCGGTTTCGAATCGCTACATAGCCTCGAGCGTCTTTCTTACGGCGCCGATCAACGCCGTGTTGGAGGCCGCACAGGCTGCCTCTCTCTCCTCCAGCTTTCCGGAGACGAATCTGTTCTGGAGCCAGAGATGCTCTACTTGTTTCCGCATGTCGATGAATTTCTCCATGACAGCGGATGCCTGTTCCTTTTCGTTTCTGGGTCCAGGGAGTATGCCAGCATTTTGTACTCCATTTCAGTAGTCCGCTTCACAATTTTCGGGACAGTAGTGGTAATGGCTGTCTTATTTCACTTGATCTCCGCTTCGGGTCCGGGCAGCGTCGGGGTAGCGCGGAGACTCCCATCTTTCTCCTCGGCACTTGTCTTCTTCTCTACCTTTTGGATTCCGTTCGGGACTTTTACCCTCTGCAGCGTTACGCTGACATTACTGGTAGTGCCTGCCTTCAGGCTCGGCATTGGTCCCATCTGTTGTTTTCCTTATTCGCGTTGTTCTCGTGTTCCTACGCATTCCGACGCCTTTCTGGCGACTTCCCGCGCTTTTCGGCGTCCTCCCGCGCTTTTCGGCACCTTCCCGCGAATTCCGGCGAGCAATACCAAGCCAGCCAGCCCTCCCCCCATCGAGATCAATCCCATGGTAGTTTACTGCTACCACATAACTCCAGCAGGTTCATCCCGCCGGAGCCTACGCCGATTCTATAGCGAGTACAACGGCAACACCACATATGGCAAGTCCCGCTTCCGCCCACTCATCGACACCAGGCGACTTCACCACGGAGGACGAATTTTCCCGCCCCTGCAGTCCCGTCACCGACAGTGTCCTGAGCCGTGATCGCACCGCATGTGGTCTGGTCGGGCCTGGGAATAGGACACGTCACGCGTGCCGCCCCTGGGTTCCGATTTCACTCTCTGCTAGTCTTCGACCTGCCTAACACACTTCCTTCTCACCATATTCATTAATAATAGGTTAAGAAATAATGTTAATCATTTATACATTTTATATTACCGTTTATTGTTTATTCCTCTTTTTCTTTCTCTTCTTTATTATAATTTCAATTACATTTTTTGATTGTATAGCATGCGCGATGGGGCGATAGGGGGGACTGTAAGGAGCGCCCCTGTCCTGTAGATGTAGGTAGATGCAAGGTTCGATCCGCCCAGTGGGAAAGTTCGGGCTTCTCCCGTGCTTCCGGGACTTCGCTGGTTGATTCGCCTCCATGGGGTCTGGAATTAAATATATAAATTTTCATTATTAAAAATCTATACATATGGGTGATATGTATTTGTGAGGTGCTCAGCCCCCGAGACATGTTCTTTGGGGGGCATGTACGAATAATCCGTGACGACAGAAAGAAAATAACTTTATCTGCATAAATACAATAGTTTAACGTGTACAAGTTTTAATCCTTGAAATACCGTTTCGGAAATATAATTACACCTTGGAAAATACCATATTGCCGACCTCGCGACTCATGAGTGTAAGACATTCGATACTCCTATGGTGCCGCGATTCGTAATCTCTCACAATTTCCAAATACGCCCATGTCTTATTTGTTTAAGGCGCCGAAAGGTAGAAACGCAGAAATATAAAAACGTTGGCAGCCGAAACGTCGAAACATCAAAACGCTGAGACGCCAAAATGCCGAAGCATAAAAAGGTAGAAACGCCAAGCCGGCGACACAGTCCAGTACTTTTTCGAAGCAAACACACGCGTCACCTAAAGAAACCGTTCGTCACTAATCATAGTCAATTAAGATCACCCTAGTGACGATATACAGATATAATACATATTTATTAACTGGATTAATATTATAAAAAGGGCAGATGGTTTTCATAATTTATCATATACTTAAATTAGAACTTATTATTTATGGACAAACGAAGATTCTCTCATTTATATCGTTTAATGTAACTAAAATAACTTAAGCAATATTTACAAAAAGCGCATAATTTTTATTTTTTTCGATAGAAACAGATGTTGGTATAATATTTACTGAGTATCATTTCATATGATATGAAGATTTTCACTCTTGTATTATTTCGAAGGAAGTGTATTGTAAGCACTTTATGCATATTTTAAATTTAAAGTAAAAAAGAAGTCTTGGATCGCTTTGATAATACCATACTCAACTCTTTAGGATCAAAAATTTCTTTGTTTCTTTCCTTTAAATATGTTTTATGAAAAGGATGTATGTTTGTATATTTCTTGTATGTTACGTATATTGATATTTATCTATGTTTGTCGACGTGAACTCCAATTCATCTATGTTCCATATCACAATATATCTTGTTCACTATCACGATTTAATTACCTCCGTGCCTGGCGTCGTATGACACCGCTAATTACCCCACAGTCCATAATCACATAAACCATTCCTTTCATTCCTATTAATCATCGTATAAAACTACCTCTTTAGCTCGTCGCCATTCGTCGTTCGACCGATTCCGTTTCTTCTCCATCATCGCTCCTCCCGCATTGGCCCCCTTTCTCCTCTCTTATCATCGATACGTCATATCTTCGTGTACCAAACTTCACCGTTCACTCTATGGCTCCTTTTGATCCTCGCTCATCCACCTCTCTCACACGTGGTCTCACCCTTTCCTCACGTTTCCCGACTTGCTAGCGCCTCTACAACCGGTTCCTACAGAAACTAAAATTAGCATGAATTCGCTTTTTGCCAGGGTCTCGGCCGGATTTCGAGCTCGTGGTCCACACCTACGAGAGGTTCGCGCAGATTCGTACACGCCGATGCGTCTTCTATCCGCTCGTCTTCCTGAAACCCGCGATCCATCACCGAATCGGCGACAGTGAGATCCACCGAGCCACGAGGACTTCCGTTCGAGGCGAACTCGAAGCTCGTCGGCGAGTCGCACCCTCGCACGTCGATCTTTATAGTTTTCGATTCCATTGCTAATCATGATAAATCTTGCAATGAAATTTAATCAGGATAGTTAAATCACAAACCAAAAGCTTTACATAACTACTTTTCATACCCTTACATAAATATTCTTAAGAATATATTTAGACGATCCTGCGAAAAAACAGTTTTGTGTTAAATTTCTCGATTCAAAATTTTCATGCAAACCCATTTCTTGATTTATTTTTATTATTGGGCGTAAAACCTTACACACGACCGGCACTCATGGTGGACACTATACAGTGTAAAAAAGATGAACGGGTGTCAGGAAAACTTTGACGCACTGAATGCTTGTTTACTTTACAGTTAGCTTTACTTGTAAGGAGAGCATTTTTTTATTACAATATTACTAAATGTTCACAATTTATTTTAAAAAATGAAAAATTAAAAAATTTAACCACTTCGGCACTGCCTGTTGACGATTAGCTGTCCGTGTTCATCTCTTCCGCCCGTCGACTATTGTCTACGCTCGTACCGAAGTGGTTAAGTCAGATTTATAGTCCTCGAAGAACTTAAAAAAGCATATTTTGGATTTAAAAAAGGATTTGATATGAGAGTATGGAAAGGATTTCGGTGTTATTAGGTTTGGATGTACGAAGAGTTAATGTCAGATCTCATGAAAACTTACAACTACATGTTAAGTGAACGATAACAACATTTTTTAACCAAAAAAATAATTTTTAGATTTGTTTGTCTTTTCTAATAATAAAAAAAATAATAATTATATATATAGTTAGCCAAATAACGGAAAACGTTCCTGATTGGCCTTTTAGGACCAAGGGCCAAAACCCTTGGCCCTCGTATGTGTCGTATGGAAAAGTCCTCCTACACGAAGAGAGCGGTAGAGTCAGCCCCCTCCTTCTTGGTAAGGGATACTAACAAATCACACGAGGTCACATGAGCGCGGTGATTGTAGAGATTGCCGTTTCTGGCTACTCGATATTTATGGCTCCGCGCTAGGAACTGGGAACGTCCACGAGTGTAGAGCACGTGGAACCATTATCAGCCAAGACGCCAGTGACAGAGCCTAATTTCCGTAAATTAGGGTTTAAGCTTCCCGTGTTTCGGACCACGAGAAGTTTTAGAAAACGAGTAATAGAAAACTTTTCTAAAGAATCAATTCACTGAAAATACCGAGACCGCTTCTCAAGTTGCACGAAATGCTCGGCTGCTGGAAGACAGCATCATTATCTTCCAGCTCACTTAGTTCCTTGACGAAACACTACCCTTACTTGTATCTTGATACTATACTCTATGTGTCTGTATTTAATTCGTATTAGTATATTCCTTGTCTGTTATTTTCATCATTTTCCATTTAAGGGCACGAGTCACTTATTAAAAAAATATAGGTAAAGATATACAAAAAGTAAAAACTATTTTTAAAGAAATATGTAACTGTAAATGTTATATTTATCAATGTGATATTTATCAAAATCAACTGTAAAAAATTTCATGCAAATTTCTTATTTTAAGATATTTCGTATACACAAAAAAATTTTCTCGATTCAAATTATTAAATTTTTAAACAATATATTGAAACATAACTATTACCATTGTTCTTTTATCAAAATTTTATTATAAATTACATTTTTCAATATACTGTGCTAATTTCTGAATATGAGTAAAAAATTAAAAAATTAAAATGTTAGTATCTACTAGTAATGAAATTAAATGTAACACGCAAAAATGTTCTTATTAATTATTCTATTATTATTAAGTGCAGTTTGTTATTTTTAACAAATATTTTGTTTAAATTGATTTATTATTGTGAATGTAATTGAAATAAATTTCGTTAAACATAAAATTTGTATATCCGTTTTAGTTTATAAAAAAGAAGATGAAATTTTTTGAATAATACGAAAACATGAACATTACATCATGAATATTGAACACGTGCCATTAATATTGAATTTAAAATATTGAACCAGTGTCTGAAAAATGGTTTTAAAATCTTGCAAGTACCATTGTAATATAGGAATAAAACAATTGATTTATTTTAAGATATGAAGAACAAAGATAATATTCTGCTTGGGCCAAGAAGATAAACATCTTGGTGCTAATTGAATTATATGTTTTGCAGGTTCCCTTCTGTAACTGTTCAAAAATTGTTTAGTAATGTTTGATACACAGTGTATAGTTGATCTTAATAGATATTCTAGTAATGTGGATTTCAATTTTCACATATTGCCGATTTTTTAATAGGTTTTTAAAATTTTCTAATTTTTTATTCTGGTCTCATTTAATTTCTGAAAAATAAATGCTAATCTTATTATTGTACATGAGGTATATCAATCCAAAATTGATAAATAATATAAATATATACCGCGTAATTGTAGAAAGGATAAAATAATTTGGTTTTTTCCCTGTAATAAAAATTATACACAATTTATTATAAAGTGTAAGAAATTCAACTATTCCTACTTCATTTGGTAATTTTCATGAAATAATAATAATAATTTCAATAATAAATAGCACAGATGCTGTTATATTTTAATAAAAAATTTAACATTTATTGCAGACACGTTATGTTAACCATTAATTTGAACATTGTCATATATAAAAATGACTATTTTTCTATAGTTGTAATAAACGAGGAAACGGAAGTTCTTATTTATAATTTGATTTCACAGTGTATGTAGCTATACCATAGGATGGAGCATAATTATAACATTGCATTTCAACCATACTTAAAATTTTCTTTATCCTTGGCTTTCATTATAATTTAACAATTTTAAAAGGAAAATTTTAAATAAAAATAACAAATTCGGTAATATATAACATACTGGTATTGCCATGTAATATAACTCCGTGGTCCCTTATAACTCATGATTATGTGAGTGAAAAAGGAATTAGGGTAGTACAAAACTTCAAATTGAGATGATTATGCATGATAAACTTAATTTGTTGATGGAATAAAAAAAGTAGAATACTACATAAAAATTGCCATACCAGGTACGACAAGATTGCACTTTCATAGTTGAAAATTTTAATCATTCAAGTCTAATAAAAAAATCTTCTACATAAACTCAAGGATAAATATTATTGAGAAAGTAATTTCCTGCAATTACAACATTATACATGCTATCTATTCTAATGAGGTCTTATTAAAACACTTTATGCTGTCGAAAATAATAATAAAGATTTGCAAATGAAGTAATTCGTCGAAGTAATTATTATGTCATTGGAAACAAGACTTCTTTTTCGGCACCAAATACAAAAAATGTTTTCTATGAGAAGAAGAACTTACTTCGAAGAAATTTAATGAATATTATATAATATTGTGTAACCCTCATTTCAAAATTTTGAAAGCATCAAAGAGTAATGTACTACATGAACAGATTCTTTAAAATGCTTTATTTCTTTAAGTAAAAATGGTAAATTCAAAAATAGACGTGCTAAATGCTCTATTTTCCATACAGAGAATTATGCTTATAAATATATTTATAGGATTTGTGTTGTAAGCCGGCCATAGGTCGTGCAACGAAGGCATAAGGGCTGACAGAGACCGCAGGTTAACAGGCTACCCTTTTATGCCCCAAGGGACTCTAGTTTAAAGGAACCTTCTATTTGGGCGGTCCAGGCAGTCGTTACCTAGCAATACGGGACTACAGTTTTAAACACCGTAACTCCGGTCTTCGTAATAATAAATTATTTCACCTTGAATAAAGTTTATAAACTGCATTACAATATCACTGAATGCAGTTACTTCCCTTTACAACTATTAATATTCTCCTTGAATAATTACATTTTGCTTAATGTAAATGTCTATTATTTGGCTTTTAGTGTAAGGTCACTGGTATTGTAGCTGCCAGTTTGTGTATGTTAACCATTAAAATATAAAACTGTATAGTAAATTGGAAAATGACATGAAACATCTTTAATGATATTTCTGAGTGAGAATAATATGTGATATTAGAGTAAAGATTGACTGAGACACTTGATATTGAACAATGCAAACCATTATATTTTATATTGAACACTTCGTGGATGGTAAGTGATGAAAAAATAGCAACACTTCCCTTACGTTGCTTTGAATTTCATTTGATAAACGGGCAATCGTCCAGATGGCTAGTGAAATGAAGCACGAATCAAGCAATAAAAGTTCCAGGCTATGTTTTGTCCGCTACATATTTATCCACTATGAAATCAAATGATTGTTCTTCAATTTTTTTAAATTTCCTAAACTCTTCATTCTTCTTCACGAAACCTTTTCCTGTCCGTGTATACCTAATTTATTCTCTCGCCCTCTCTCTTTCTCTCTTATCTCAAAGTCGTATTTGATAAGTATGGCGATTGTATAGGTGTTGAGCAGGTTCTTTCTGTAAAAATGGGATTAACTGCGATTTTTACCTGTTGAAAATCAAAAATATTCGACAACGGAGATCAATGTGTTGAGTCTTGATTTCAATGTACCTTATATATAACTATTAGAGGAAAGATTGGTGAAGATGAAAGGAAACAATTAATGAATCGAATTGTGAAATATGGACAGATATCTTCTATAAAATACAATATACCATCTGCTAAGTGTGTTGAATACAATTCATACCAAGAAATGTGCTCTCAAGAGTATAACTGATGTGAACCTGGCTGTAGCAACACTAAATTCCAGATTGGTGTGAATCCTTTCACCTACTAACAGAACCTATGGTATAAATGAGACTGATAGGATTTTTATCAAGTATTGATAAGAATAGTAAACACGAGGATGTATGGAACTGCGATAGAAATACTAAAAAAATTAAAAACAGTGTAATATCCTCTTTAGGTGGTACTTCATTGCACAGTAGTATAGAGCCAGATTCATTCTCGGTATAGGAGAGAACAGGGCGCAGAAGAAACATATATGTGATAATTGTAAATGATATGCAGATTCTTAAAGTAATGATTTTCTTTGAAACCTTCACTAATGCCACCATGATTTTATATTTGGCAAGATTAACGGTAAAGGGGTCATTTGACTCTCTTGGGTGCGTTTAATATTAAATATATGGTTTTGTAAAATTAAAATATTTTTTATACCTTAAGAAAATGTTTTTTATTTTTTATTTACTAATTTATAGGAAAATATCAAATTTTATAAATTTAATGTTTCAAGGAAACAATGGATGCTCTCTTTTTATATTATTTTTTAATATTACAAAGATATACAAAGTTTCTTCTTTAAATGTTAGTATTAAAAATAGCACGTATATTTGCATAGACTTTTATATAACGATTTTAACATTTATTGCCTTCCACAAATCAAAATATCTCGTTAACTTTCCATAATTGCAAAACTAAAGTGAAATTTTCTTTACAAAATAGTATTTTCTCAACCAAAATATAAAGGAATGGGGTATGTGGGAAAGTTAATGCTATTTATTTAAACAGTAAGTTCAGAATGCCAATTTTTTACTGTTATTGAAATTATTTCATATTCTTAAGATAAATTTATTAAACAGTAATAAAACTTACTTCTAAACGGTGAAAATCTTACAAATTTCTTTGCTTAATATTTGTATAACTATATTTAAAATTAACATATATATTTCATACACTATTCTAAGTGAAACGACTTACAATGCTTACAGGTTATTAAATTGGAAAATAAGAAAATATTCTATTTTGAAGTACCAAAAGGCATTATTCACAATAAAAGGACGGTTTATTAGTGTATAAAAATCGAAGTTAAATGAATATGTTACTTGTTTAAAGATTTAGTTGATGAATACATAGAAAAGAGAATATAACACATTGGTCTTTACTGTTACCACTGTTATGTAGAATTAAATGTGAATATGTTCTCCTAAAGCCAGTTATAACTAAAAGGTCGATGCTAATAATAAGCATACGTTACTACCATAAACTAAAGCATAATTTTTTTATTTTACGAATAATCTGAGGATGATGACATATTGATTTATTGAAACATGTAAATATACAAATTAAAAGTTTTATTTCATACTAATTATTTATACACGCAAATTTCGTGTATCTACGTTCTTATCTTAGTCTTCGTTTCAAAAAAGGATTTCCGCTCATTCGCTACAAATATAACATAATATAATTCTAGTTTAAGATTATTCTAGATATATTTAATGATTCTCATGCAAAAATAATTTGATATACACTTCGAGATATTTATATATCCTTGATTTATGTACATAATCTTATTACCAGCTCATATCTATATACAGGAATTTTTCATTATTGTGGGCTTGTAAATGTTTCCAGTTTTCATTTCTGAGCTTTCTTCAGGTTTTAAAAATAATTTTTTTTCAAACTGCAGGGCCGAATTTCATATATCACGTTACTGCCAGGGCAAAGACAAATAAACCCATTGCACTCGAGAGGTGACTTTAAGTCACCATTTATTTTTGCAACGGGCATTTAATTTTCTCATAACCGCAAGATAAACTTTTATTTATTTCACTTTGGTTTATACATGGCTGTATTGGTTTCGTGTGCGTACTTTTATCCAAAAAATACAGTTTTGTATTATTAGATTTAATAATATTATAAATTATAATATGCTTATAGGAATAATATGTAAATTTATTCTAAAAATATTACACTATTTTGTTTTATAAAGTGGTAAAATAGCACTTGGTTGCTAAATTTTACCCATGCATATAGATATATACATCAAAATATTACAAAAAATCATAAACTTCACATGAAACTAATGAGATGTAGATCTATAACTTATATAATTATGATATAACATATTCATTCACAAATATCGACTTTTTTGCTTCAGATCATTCACTGGATGTTACCTAGAACACAGCGTATCCGGAACAAAATCTATCGCGCGCAAAGTGTTAAAAAGATTGACAAAGAATTGATACAATGTAAAAAATTTCTCTTTTCATGTAAGGTAGTTTATTCATCAGTGGATGTTTTTAGCAATTCAATTTTAATAGTTCGAAAGAAATAATTACAAAATTTGCAATGCATCTTAATAAATTATCTGGTGAGAAAATAGATTGTCCAAACCATGTTTTTTATTGGGAAAAGTAATTTGGAAATCTATTACTGTAAAATAAACAATCTTTGAAAATTTTTGTTCGAAAATAGTATACAATGTATACTAATTTTATGTGCAAAATACACATATCTTTTGTAAAGGTTTTGTTATGCTGAAAAGAGCCTTTAATGTATTTTGCTGTTTATTAAAATCACTCTCAATTTTTTTATTTCACCTTTCATTTGCTTCGATGAAAATAAATTATATGTTCACAAATAGTATTCTTGAAATCTTTGTCTAAATTATCACGTTAAGCTGGCGCTCGTAATTGTACCTTTTGTCATAGGCGGTTATCATATTCAGACTCTCAATGATGTCATTCTAGAACAATGAATCATTATTTTATGATGTTACCCATAAGAGAATCATGTGTGAGCTACCGATGGTACACGGCGAAGCGAATGAATGTTTTAGCAATATTTGAAATTTGAAAATGTTCAACGGGCCGGATTGTAAAGCATCGCGGGCGGCCTATCGCCTAATTTCGGTATAAATTGTAAAAAATTCTAATCAGATTTTAATTATAAGAAGCATACTAAAGTCTCCTTTTAACATAATACATTTTTCATTGCTTTATTTTTGATTTAATGACTATCAAATATTTTCCTCCTGCAAATATATCAAATTCCTTTCAGTAAGTAATCCTTTGATAAAACATTTTATAGTCTTTAGTTACGCAAACCTAACCCAAACCTTACCCAAACCTAGTCCTGTTAACAGCAACACGGCTTCAAATATTGTGATAAATTGCGAATTTTTAACACAATTTGCAATCACATTCGATTCATTCAATTTAAAATAATATCGTTATTTTACTAATAAAACATATATTCAATTTTTTGAACATAAAATTGTTCATTAAAATAAACTAAATTTATAAAATACACCCTCCTAAGCTATTTAATACAGCATGCCAATATTAGAAACATAAA
Organism: Lasioglossum baleicum; assembly: GCF_051020765.1. Taxonomy (NCBI): domain Eukaryota; kingdom Metazoa; phylum Arthropoda; class Insecta; order Hymenoptera; family Halictidae; genus Lasioglossum; species Lasioglossum baleicum. The sequence continues at coordinate 25,374 of NW_027469683.1, forward strand.
TATATTTCAAAATAAATCCTTACAGTTAACAGTTTACAAATAACTAAACGTCGGTATTCTAATTTTTAAAAAAAGTCAACATAGTATATATTTTTACAACCAAATAATATATATTTCCATACTACATGTCGAAACCTGTCCCAATTTTTTTACCTCAAAACACTACAAGAGACATATTATAGAATAAATGTAAATTGAGACATCAATATCTTATTTCCTAACTTTAAATTTCTTCCTCATACGAAGATTCTTGCTTCTACTAAAATTTCTGCAGATAGTAGTATTGTCAGAAAGACGAACATTAATCCGCGGCATATTATCTTCTTATTTTTGTTGTTTGTTACACGATCATTTTCATCTAACTTAACATCACCCCTTCAATCTGCAAAGGATGTATGAACAGTATCGTACATGTTTACATGCTCTATTGATTTTAGCATGCGTCCATTGTGCACTAAGCGGAAGATATATCAATTCACCTCATCAACGACAGAAAGTCGTTGTTCTATCGTTTATTTTTACTTAAATATAGATACGGGTAATGAAAAATTTTTGATTTTGAAATGACTAGTTGTTATGTTTATTTTTTCGAATGGAAAAGATTTACGCTCAGTTGTAGCACAAAACCGGCTCATTATAATAATATTATTTGATATTGGTGCATCATAAAGCAGCCAATATCACCTTATATGGAAGAAAAAATCTGTTAAGTTTGAAATTATAAAATTAGATTTGAAAATTGTGTAAGTGAAAGCTTTTTCCATAATGTAAAGAGTATCTTTATTAGTATTACAGGCATAATTGTACAGTAAGCCATTTTGTAACGAAGTTCAAACATCTATACAAGGTAGTAAGAATTGGTGATTTCTCTTAGCTAAATTTGTATTCCTTTAGTTTATTTATTTTACATTTTCATAATTACTGAATTTTGGTAGAATCTCTAATAACATTGTACACACTTATCGCATTGTAGAAAAGTATCAGGGCTTAATATTTTCAAATACTTTACTCATACTTGAAATTATAGATAATAAGATTATAGTATCATGGGAATTCTTGTAACGAATACATTTAGCCAATCATTTTAACACTCCTCATGTTGCAAAGCTTATTTGAATACCATAAACCTTAATCGATAACGTTTTAAATGTAGCTAGATCGTGAAAATTAAAAAGCAATTTATATCATTCATTTTTCTTAATATTGTCACGTAATTTTCCCATAAAGCCTGCTTTTCTACAAATCTCCATATAATTTTTTTGACATCCCCCCCCCCCATGTCATCCTCCAAAAAATCGAAAAGAAAGTAAAAATACCTTACGCCTATGTCAATTAAAATCAGGTGTGATATACCAGATCCTACCAAAGCAGATATTTCACAATTAGACAATGCTAAAGTCAGTTTAAAGAATACACGACAAACTGTTAGTACTTTCAATACCAGTATACTTGCCAAAGCTATTCAGTAACTTCTTCCTTCTTTCTTAAAATAATTATTGTGTTCCTATGCGTAGATCTGCCAGGGGATGTGGCAAAAGTTCCTAAATTTGGTGCTCGTAAGGAAAGACGGCCACAAAAGTTTTCTGCTACATTATAGCTGGTTCTTGGGAATATCAGTGAAGAAGCTAAGGAACATAAAATTGATGTTAACGAACTTGATCTTCGTCATGTTCAGGTAATCGGAGCATCTATGGTTTTCGGTCGTATATTCAGAGCTCTTGCTCATGTAAACGCCTTTAACCAATCGCCTTGTCTCATTCAAATTGTTGTCTTCTTGAAGGATGCTGTTGATGATGTGAGCATTGATCTTGTGGCACAGGAAAATAAATAAAAAATTTATTTATGATTTCGAAATTTATTTCTGTATTATTCCTAATCAGAATACTTCTGATATAATATATCTATTATATATCTATTATATTATTTAACTGTAAAATGCTTGTAGTGGAAATTATGTTGAGGTTATGGAGACAATGGGAAAAAAGTGAGACGTGTTAGAGTATTGATGCTTAATATTCGTAAATCTTTGTAAAGCTGTGATTATTAATTCAGCTCAATTTTGCAATTTCGAATTCTTAAAATACTATAATACTATTAGAATATTGCAATACTATAATTAAACACGTTTAGGTGAGCTCTGCTTTATTTCATTCATATTGTAAACGACTTTCGTATTTACACGCCATACGTTATTATTTAACACGGTAATGAAGACAGAAAAGAAATTCGAATAATGGTAATCGACGTAAATATGTTATACAAGTCTTATTATTTGCAATATAATAGAAAAAAAGAAGTTAACATAATGCAAGGCTTCTCGAACTTCTTTGAGACAAACGCACTGGAAGTCTAAAAATTTTTGAGGAACACTAATATACGTTCATTAAAGTTTTAAATATTCTTTTTTATGGAACCCAACTCTTTTTCTAGATTGTTACGGGATACTTTTTAGGGCTTAGCGGGATACCAATTTTATGTTGAACATAATTTGGCAGGCATTGTTTCAAAGAGAACAAAGAATATTGCTGTTTAAGGCCGATCCTTTCAATTGTTTACAATATTGACGTACCTAAAAATAAATGTTATAATTTTCAAAAATATATTTAATGCAGAGTTGTGATGGATATAACATGCGCGTGTGCATTTCAGTTTGAAAGTTTTGTTCGTTTCCCCACGTAAATATAGAAGGCTTTTCTATCTTCCTAAATAACATAATGAAATGACCTCATGAAAGGTAGGTAATCACACATTGCTGGTGAATAGAAAATATTGTTTATGAATTTTTTTTCATTTTTTTGAATACAATAAATCTTCATCTTATGGTATAAAAAGGATCTCTTAAATATATGTAATGAAGTACTTCTGAAATAGAACTAGTTCATATAGAAATTGGTGTATATCCAATACCTTTTTCCGAATTACAGTACAAAGAAGAAAAGATAGAAACACCTCCGGTTATTCGGTATTATTTAGAAGACTCTCAACACATAAAGATGAGATGCATTTTTAACAAATTATTTTAATAGCATTCATAGCAATAGTAACATCAAAATTTTCTGATATGAATGTTTGCAAAAAGTTAATTCTGTACTATTGGCCATTAGACTTCTATATTTATTTTCCAAAATGTTTTTATTTTTGTCTTTTATATCAACAACGCAGTTTACTTGATTAAAAGAAGCATTGAAATTATAGACTCTTCATCGCGAAAAAATCGTGACTCTTCATCTTCATGCATCATCAATCACTTTATATACCTTTGTAATTTCAGTTTCTTTGATATTTCTATACAAAATAATTATATTGTAGAACATCCTAAAAATGAAAACTATAGTGTCATGTCTTATATAGATTATAATAAATATCATGTGATAGCATAATGTTTTTAGTAAACACTCTTGCCACTTCTTTACAATAACTAAGCTCTTAAATACTCACATCAAGACACTCTAAAAGTGATAGAGATAAATTACTTTCAAAATTCAGATCACCAATATTATCCATACTATTAAACACCTTGTTTATATCACTGCCGTTATTATTTCTCATCCGCTTCTTACGGCCTACAGGAAAACAAAGGCAAATAAGAATAAAAATATTCGTACAATTGTTATTGTTATAATTAAAGTAACATTTTAGAATTATAAATTTAATTTGTTAAATAAAAATAGTTAATTATTTCAAAAATTCAATAACAAAGATATTTATTATATTAAATTATTATATTATGTTATATTAAAGAAATTTATAAAAATTTTTAAAATTAGGACAATTATATTTTTAGTAAATCCAAGCAATGAAAATCTAAAGATAATTCCTTTTATATTCAAACATAAGCAAAAATTTAAATATAAAAATATAATTTTTTTCACCTGTCTATCTCAATTTTATTATTTTTCTGGCATAGCTGTCCCGTTTTAGAAATGGGAGTGGGCAGTTTAATTGTCATTTTATAATTATTACGATTGTAAAATATCGTAAAATATGTCGTGTCTTTCAAGAATCGGAGGGCAAAAAATAAAAAAGCACCACGAATAAAGAAAATTTAAAAAACTGAAAATTCAATTGGTCACCAATCATATATGAACTATTAGACCATATGGTCCTTTAATGAATCTATTGAAAACAAACAGTCGCGATTATCGCTTTATTAGAGCATTTTAAAACCATTGTCGATACCCTTTACTTTGAAATTTTATAAAAAAGAGTGGTAAAACAAAAAAAACAGCCATCTTTTAGCTTTTCATATGTTAGGTACATTCTTATACATACATCATAAAAATTTAATTTTTAGAAGAAGAAAGCACAGTATCTTTTCTAGAATTAAAAAATATGTATGATAAAATTGAATTTAATATTCAATAACAAACAAAAAAAAAACAAAAAAATGCTGTTAAATAAAAATTTAAAAATTGTTTTCACGAAATGAATGATATGTGAAGTTTTGTTGAAAATGTGGGACTTTATGCAGCCGAAAGGCTGTAAAGAATCATATCCATTCCAATTTAGCATATACACATTGAACTATTCATCAAGACAATAAAGCCAGTTCTACAAAAATCTGTCTTTATTTCATTATAACATACTGCTTATCTTAGTAGAAAACAGTTTGGATAGATAAATGAATATATATACCAGAAAAACTTTTGAAATCGTAAAGGTGTTATTAAATTTAAAACGCTAAGCACAGATTTGTGACACAACGTAAGAATATTTAATTACTAACTCAACTTTCATAGAAAAATAAGAGGATTTACATTTCCACCGTAGTTAAATCAAGCACTAAACTTGTTGAAACTAAATCAGTCAATTTTTTCAGATTTTTTATAAAATGGGCAGATCATTGTGGTTTAGAGACAATCATATTATTCCTTCAAAAAGTTGTTAAGATCGGCGATGCAAAAAATATTATAATATTAGAACTATCGAAAAATTTTGATATCGATAAAGGTAACCGCAAATCTGTCAAAATGACGACTCTCGGTAGCTCTAGTGTTGATCATCGTAGTTCATCCAAAGTGCACCAAAAACTGTGCTCCTTTCTCGTGTTTGGTGCTTTTAAATTTTCAGATACCTGCAACTTATAAGGTAAGAAAAAATATTTACATATTTTAATAACTGGTAACCCTCCTATAACACGGTAGATAGGTTCCCACAAAGATCCGTGTTAAACGAAACCGAATTGTGGGAGACTTATAATCAGCGCAGATAGCGGGGTTACGTTCTAAAAAGATCTTCAAAAGCAATTATTTTCACATAGTCTTACCTAAACAACACCATTCTTATTCAAAATACTCATGTATGTTTAACACGAAATAAATTAACTAAACGTAACTTAACCATAGTTTACCACAGTATACCCAACAGTATATTTTTAGACAGCAGAATACATGATACTGGTAAATTACTGTCAAATACAAAGGTTTTTGTCTTATAATCGTGCTGTACCAAGCCCGTGTAATATAACAGGCCTGTCGTAGGCTTGATTTATAATTTTTAATAAAACATTGGGAATGTAGAGATATTTATCTATTTATTCTGGTATATAAATTTATGCTAAACAGATTTTGTTATAATAAAAAATCTATCAATTTAAGAAAAACTGTAATTTCAAACTTATACTTGCTATTGTCGAATTTAAAGATTAAACAAAACGTTTAGAGTAAGCTTTTATTCTGAAATACAAAAGGTTTAAAACGTGCTAAATAAACTTATAAGACCAATTTTCTCTTTGTAAAAATATTTTTTGTGTTACATACTAAAATTCCAATAATAATTTGAAAAATTTGAATATAGAGCCTTAACACATTGAATGCCACGCTTCAATTTAAATTGTATTATTACGTTTATTCCAGTTCCAATGATTGACATGGCATTTAATCTATTACTGCTGACTTTGTAATCAAAATCAATTTGAAATAATGCGAAAGAAAAGAATATTTGTAATTAGATTGAATTTTATTACATTTGCATAAAATTTTGTGCAGAGTAAGATAACAAACTAGCTATATCACCAAATGTTTTATACCTATAAATGTAATTCAGCTACTTCGTGCAATTAGTCAGCAGTGTGACCACTGAAGGGCAATAAATGATCAAAGGCAGAAGAAATACTCGACTTTCTAGAAGCCAGAAACATGTTTCTAGGCGAACCATGTCAAGAATCGCAATGTAGGGGCCATAAAAACTCTGTCTAAAACACCTGACTACAAGTTGCAACAGAGTGGCCAATTTTTATTTTCTATAAGACATAATAAAATCGCCGAATGCAGCTACAGTTATTTCTGACATACAATCTCAAATCATCGAAAGTATACACAGTGTCAATCTGTTCAGGGAACGAAAAATTATATACATGTACATACATGTGTCAATACAGGGTTAGGATGCAGTGTAATAAATATGTATATTTATTTTCGAAAAGTCGAAAATTAAATAACATGAATACAATGCTGAATAACTAGCTAGGATAATTTACAAAAGATCGACACCGAATATCTGAGAAACTACGTCATTCTTGCGTATAAATTAGGGCTGATATATAAAGCGAAATCTGGCATTCAATTGGGTAGAGTAATGATGTGAGTACATCCAATTATGAGTTCTTATGGAGACCCTCTAAAGCATCTTCTAAAACTATAAAACGGGGTATTGTGATCGAGGTGTTATGTTCTAGAGGCATTAGATTTGGGAATATGGGTAGATGTAAGCGTTTATGACAGAATTGATAAACCGGTATGAACACACAAGTAATAAAAAAATATAAATTACCATATATTCAATTCAATACTTTCTCTTGCAATCTAATTTGATTACAGCGAACTATAACAACAATAATGTTTTATTAAAGAATTACCATCATTTTTAATATCATAATTTTACACATAATATTTCTTATGTCTCGCATGCTTTAACGTTTGCGTATTTGATTAAATATTGCTATTGAAAACTAAAATCTATACATCAAATATTTATTAACCTCGAAGACATGGGTCCTTCCAACGATTATAAGCGGGTTACTAGATACAGAAAATGGAGACCCTTCTATTATATTAATATGATTAGATATAACCATCATTTCTTGTATACCATTCTCTGTCCATTATATTGTATCTCATTAGTAGATCCTGGATCCCGTATAGTATATAAAGTCTGAATGATTACTAATGACACGATATTCGGAACGGATTTCATCTATACTTCTGTCACGGAGAAATACGTTGCAAGTATTGAAGTAAAATATAAACTAATTTTGTCACGGGAATACGTGGTAAGTATTAAAATAAAATATAAACGGGCGGGTCTTCAACCTTGGTGGAAGAGCCCCCTTTCTAAACGAAACTATGTTCCTTATATTAATACTTATTTTGGTAAAGTAAGTGTAATACAGATGTTGAACAGTTTTAAATATTTAACGTAGGTTTTCAGGATAGGCATACGAATGCAGAAATGTTCCGTTTGAGGTATAATATAGAACTGCTTTATTCGTTTGTGCTCGGTTTTTATACTATAATTTTCTGGATGAGAAGGCGGCTTCTAGCCACGTGTTTTCTGGTTTTGGCTGATTTTGCTACGGTTGCTGTCTGGGCGATGTGTCTGGTGATGCGTTGGCTGGAATTTGGCTGGCGTCACACTTTTAAGTTTTGACAACAATGAGCCAAAATTTAACATTCTTTCCCCTATTTTTTCAGACCTTCCTCCATTGAATGGGATTTCATATTCTCCGAATGAATTACTTGAATTTGGTTCTATATTATGAGAATTTTCAACCAAGTTCGAGATTACTCTTATTTCTATCTGTGTCTCTATTTTTTTTATATATCATCGTGAATTACGACATTTTCAGCCTTGCCCACAGTTTGTTTGTTGCTATTTATACCCACATTGAAATCACCGGAAACGATGATTTTGTCTCCCTCTTCGATATACTTTTTTCTGCGTCACCTGATTTCAAAGTTGTTTCCTCTGCTTTCAATTCTTCCTTAGTTATATTATTCAGTGAATAATTTCTTGTATTAGCAGAAACTATTCGCCATATCAAATGAAACATTCTGTATGAAATTAATACTGTGAGTCTTTAAAATTTGGAAAAGAATATCTAACGTTATTATGTCTCTGTTTTTATTTCCAATTTGTGTATTACCATCGACTACTTTCTCAAGATCATTAGATGTTAAAAGCAGTTCACCATTGTTTTTAACTTCTAATCCTAAAATTACTTCCTTTTACTTTGAAAATACGTTAAAAACTTACAAGTTACGGTTCAAGAGACTGTTAATAAAAACATGAAAAACCTCTTCCATTAATGGAAAAATTTCGACAAATATTGTATATCTGTGTCTCACATTCTAAAAACCAGAGTGTAACATTTTAGATGCTACTTTTTGTTTAAACATGTTTAAGCCTAATTGTTCCAAAAGTATGTGCTAAAATATTTGTTGGTAATTTGTATGTTGGCTTTCCTGGATTCAAAAATATTGAACATAGTTTATCCTCAAGTTCAAAAATACTTCTCCTATTTTCTACTTCAGGATCAAAGGGATACAAAATTTATAAATAATATTTGAATGTTTTAACAAAACTGAGGATTTCGTAATTATACTAGCATCGTTGGATTTAAGTGCGAAAAAGTCGCGATAATGTGAGGAATATAGAACAACCAAGACAATCAATAGAAGTGTCTACATTTTGTGACGTGTAATTGTCATCCTTATCGATCTGATTTTCTTTTTTATTTACTTTTTATATAAGAATATACTATTTTTCTTATTTCTGAAATTCACTTCTGTCCGGCTGTCTATTTTATTTTCAGACCAGTTGAGCAATTTTGATCATCCCAAGCAACTAGTTCTGTAAAACCAATTTGATCTGATTATTTTGCCATATAAATTTCCCATAGTTCGAAAATAAAGTCGCTACTGCCAAACACTTTCTAAATATGCGGATCTTCTATTGTTAGAAAAATGGGTATATGTCTCTTCAATTCATCTTTTAATACTGGAGTCATTTCAGAATGATGAAATATATGGAAGAAATATCGAAATTGTATACTAATATTCTTATGAAAGAATATTCTGGAGAAAAAGGGATTACATTTTATTGAGGAAATGTTTTCAATTCCTTGTTCATATCATTCATGGAAACGTTTTGGAATTAAAACCATATTATTTGGACCTTCAAAATATATTTCAATTGGGAAATTGTTTGCTATTCTTATTATTCTAGGATTTTTATTATTTCCGTATACTTGAAGACTGTAAATTTTCAATAGTGTCTCTAAATCCATAATATTCACGGTTCTTAATTGAAATCAATAAGATCTGTTGCAACTCCATTCTCTCTTGAAAGTTTAGCACCGTAGTAATCATTTAGAGGTACCCTAATGATGTTAATAGTCAACACATATGATATATAAAAAATTTTTTCCCAAAATATGGATCTAAATCTGATATTTCTTTTATACATGAAAAAATGTTATATTTTTTTTATATGCGGTTATATTTATAAAAAATTAAAAAATATTTGCACTTTGGAATTTTTATTGCTAGAAGATTAACAGAAGTGAAACGAAGAAACACTTTATATTATACGAAAGAAAAACATATACAGAAAACGCGAGTAATTATATATAAACGTTTCAGAGTTTAAATATTACAATGCTTTATTATTATAATTGAATATTTATATTCTTTGGTTAACAAAAATTTTTTCATTTTTTAATTTGCGTCATTAAATTTATTTAAATTTCAGAAACTAAATGCAGCATACAAATTATACTTCAGGAACAACTTGTATATTCTTCGGATATATTATGCTCAGATATGATGGAATCTGAATGGACGATGGAAACATAAATATTTCCAAAGAATATACCCCATGATTAGAATGAGCAATCCCGACATATACAAAGTTAAAAATTAATTCTTTAACTAAATGGTTGCTGTTTGCTTCCTTTATTTTAAAACAGTTTATTTAAAATTTTATTTAATGTCGGAAGGAAGGCTAACAAATGAAGCTTTATTGAGTAATTGCTTAAGTCATGAAGGTTTTGTGAAAGTTAACATTTTACATATTATATTAAAACATTTTTTTATTTACATTTTGCCGTTTGACTGAAAATAATATCTATTTTTAAAAAATAGCGTTTCTACTTATAGACTCATTCTTACCTTCAAATGATTCAACAAAAAGCACAATATAATATTTGTGGTGCCATTAAAGCGTTTAAACATACGTTTAATCGTACTTGTCAATTTTATTATTAATACATTGTTTTTTTAAATAATAAGTAATTATTTTCTGTTACTTTATTGTATTCAAGAAATTGCAAGAATATTTTAAATTCAAAACTGTATTTGAGCAAATAAAAGAAATGAATACACATATCTTTTGACATCTCTTTTAAAATAATCATTTTAAAACGTAAAACTCTTGTAGACTGCCATAATTGTTATATACACAATACAATTAATACTCTAAACTAAGCAAGAGAATAAAAGCATTGTTATGTTTACACATGAATATGAGTTGATTTCTTCCGCATTGAAATATATCTTTGAAGTTTAACGCATATTTCTAAATTTATATTAAACGGTGTAATAACCTTAAGCGTTTAACCACTTTTATACGAAATATAACGAATTATAAAACCATAATGTTTTAATAAAATTATAAAAAATTTATGATCAATAACAATTATAAATACGAAGAAAAGACATATTTTTAATACAAATACGAATTTAATTTTATTTAATGACATTTTATGTGTTTTTATATAATAAATATTTATTCACAATTGTTTTTAAGAAATAAAATAAGACAACCAACCCTGATAAAGAAAATAATTAAGGGCATTAAACTGATATGCTTCAATTTTCCATAATTAAATAACAGTCTTCAACATTTTTAAGATTATTTAGCTTCATTGGTTTCCTTCAATTTATTTTTGGTAATTCAGTAAGACGAGTTTTAATATTATAAAAATATACCCACGGAATGCAACAAATATGATAATCGTTTAAAAAAATATTCTTACATACACAATATTTAATTGTGGACAAAAATATATATTCTATGATCTTCGAGAACTACAAAAGTTTGTTATTTTAAATTTATCATAGCTTCTTTTAATTACAATTTGGGATTTCCAATAAAATTTTTTTTTGAAATATGATTACGATTACAATCTATAAATGAAATTAGCTCGCCAAGGTTCAGTCAGTGAAAAATGTTCATGCAAAAATATTCTTTTTCTTTAAATTCCCATCATACATATGAAAACAACCATAACTAATTAAAATCTTGACAAAAGATACCGTTATAAATTTGTCTGAGACTCAAAATATACACTGGAATTGATTTTGCAAAATCAAAAGGACAATATGAATGTGTATAGTACGGTTAAAAATATTAGTTGCTTCATTGAAGAACTAATGTTTCTTTTTAATCAAAATTAATGTCCATATTGATTTCCTATTGATGCCTAATTAAAATTCAAAAAAATATCTCATAAAAGGCGATGTTATGAAGAATTAAATTATGTTTAATTTTGAATTTTTAAAACAATGAGGTTCATCCTATCCGATTTCATTGGTATTTAAAGAATGTATATTGAAAAAATATGTTCCAAAACTATTCATACCAATGTTTTGAAATCATATTACGATAATTTAGGTACGCACATCTCCATCTTACAGACACTTTTACACTTACTCGTTATCATAGTGTTTTTATGACTAGTTGTATCATCACGTCATCAGATATAGTATAATTCTTCTACTACAATAGAAGTATTTCCTAAAGGATTTAGAAAATAATTACTTTAAAATTACACAGGGAATTTTATACTTTAACAAGTTACTTAGCCTGATTACTTTTAGGGCCGAAAATTTTCTATTATATACAGCAGATCAACTTTTTCTCATATTTTCTTAACATTTATAAATAGAATGTCTTCATATCTTTAATCATAAAATTATATGTCATATCATTTATCATAAAATATTCACTAACGCTTTTGAAAAAGCATTACGTAATATAAAGGAATTTGTATTTGTATTATAACAAAAATCTTTGGCTCCCAAGTAATGAATAAAAACATAAAGTTCTCATTTAATCTCAGAATATTGTTAGAATAAAATAGAACCAAGGGATTTTTCAGATCATCGGAAAAGAATTAACGCCGAAATTCAATTGTTTAAAAGTGTGAAATTTTATTTTCACGCAGATGGTATCAAAAAAATTCATATGTTTCATACGATCGCCTAATTTGTAATTTCAGGCTTTATAAAAATATGCAAATGTTTAAAAATTGAATTATATATTCATAAGATGACATTCTTGTATAAATTGAGTTTCATTTATTTACACTGTTTGAGACGTTTTTACAATCCCTTTGTATATTGTTTGTTTTTTAATAATTTAGGAACGGCGCAATATTCCAAGAAATTGATATCTCTATACTGTACGTTACTGATCAAATTGTATGTAATTGAAATAATATTTCGAATTTGGTCGTAAAGTAGCTGTATGAGAATGGATTGTGGTATTATTTGACTAACTTTCTAGGAATAGCGGACCACTATAATAAGAGTCAGTAAAAAATATGGAATTTCTTAAATCTAATATGCTACTCTCTCGTACTGAGAGATTACAATGCGAAAACCACTATAGGGTGCGTCGTTCCTGAGAGGATAATTCAGAGGTGCGTTACCTGCGGCCCGTTACATATTTTCAAATATCAATTAATACTAACGCATTCACGCCGTGTGTACCATAGGTGGCTCACACTGAATATTCTCGTGGGGCTGTATGAACGTGTTAAAATAAAGGACTAGAATTTTCAAATAATAACCTTGAGAGTTTAAAAACGATGGCTTCTCCTCGACAAGCAACAGAATTTTCAGCGCCGACGTATGTATGTTAATTTAGAATACATTTTGCAGCATACCATTTCTACATATATATATTTTATTTTATCGGAAGAAATGAAGGATGAAGTAAAAGAAATTAAAAGGTGAATTGAATCACCAACAAAATACCATAAGGACTCTTTGCAACACAAAAAACTTTTGCAGAAGTAATCTACATTGCTGCACACAAAATTACAATACATAGTACATCACTTTCTAGCGGGAAATTTTTAAGTATTGCTTACTTGAGATTACCAAATTATCAATTTCTAACCAAAAACATGGTATGATGAAATGGTTTATCCTAGAATATCTTTGAAAGTGTCCTAGGAATATTGCAAATACTTTATCTGAACCATTAAAATGGAGTTGCTGAAATGGATAAGCGATGGATAAAATATTCTTCTTAAAAAAAAAGTTTCTTACATTGTATAAGTTTTTTGTGAATCTCTTTATATGCCTTGACCCTCGCCGTTATGGGATTCACGATAGTTGGCACTTTGGTATAAAAAATTGCCCACCCTTGGGTTAATTAATATCGGCAACTTTCACAGCACAATAATTTACGAAGTTCATTTTGAATAGGATCGTAAGTACATGGCAAGAACGACAACCAAATGGAGTAAAAACCATTGGTTTAAGAAAATATCCACTTGGATCGCATTTTAAACGTTGACCGTTTGAATCTTGGGTATGCTATACCCACATGATTAGACACTTCATCATGCATGTTAATCTTGCTTAGATCTGCCATTGCCTGAAGCTTCTCACCTTCCTACCTTTTTAAATTCGCTGTACCCCATTCTCCTTAAACCATTTATTGATGTTTGTGCTATATCTATTTGAGTTTTCTCTGTTCAATAGTTCGCATGCCTAAATATTCCGCATATAAGGAATCTGAGTTAATTTTGTTTATATTTTTTAAATTCATAAGGACGAGTAACGTTTCATGTTTTTACATGAATCAATAATTACTTTGATTAGTTGAATTATTCATTAAGCCCCTTCAAAAGAACTAATCTGTAAAAAAAAGAAACATATAAGGTTCTAATATAATAAGTGAGACAATCAAATATGATTTTTGACGTTTTAATTATTATTTTGGAGAGTAATAAACAAGAAGTGGTATTTACATCCAATAGTGCCGAAAATATTTCATATGTTTTCAGAAAAATTGAAAATGTACTTTTATTTATATTTACTGCTTTAAAAAAAAATTCTATATTGAATTTGAAAGATATGCAAATAAGTCGAGTGATATGTATTTAAAACCTGTATAATTATCGTTGCATTGCAATTCAAAAATTTTATTTACCCTTCATTTTGTACGAAGGTTTTCATGATACTTCTTAGAAAGAATTAATAGGATATCGTGTTGAAATAACACCAGACATACATTTACTTAAACAAGAAGTAAAAATCTTTAGTATAGTTTATATTCGTTTTTTGCAATAAACATAATTTTGCAACATGGTTATTCTAACTAAAATTATACTATTTTATAAAAATAATTTCTTATAGATAAGATAAATTATTAAACAATTTACAATATGCATTTTAAAAAATGTATCTGGTATACATTCTGATTCATAATTAAATTCAAGATTCTAATAAAAAAACATTGTGCTTATATTCACGTTTATTTGATACTGAACTTCAAACTACTTAAAATGAACAATTTCAATTATGAATTTCGAAAATTCAGTTTTAAGAAAGTAAAATAGTAAACATAAAATGGGCGACTGATTTACTAGAAACTATTCACTTACTTGGAACTTCATAATCTTAAAGAAATTGAAAGCTACATATATGTAGAAAAAAATTTTCACGAAGTTTGCTGCATTCTTTGAAAATATAAATTTTTACCTTTCAAAACAAAAATTTAAACATTCCATATATAATAAAAAGCAGGAAAACACCGTTTAATATTCATATTATTTACAATTTCCCTGAAAGAAACATTGCTAATAGCTTCGCACATTTAGACATTAAAATATATTATTTTAATACAAATTATTCACATAATTAATAAACACCTTCTATGAACAAGTATGAATTTTACCGAGTGTAACTTTTAATCATGTATTAATGCGATATTTATTACAAATTAGAAAGTCTTTTAATTAATTTTTCTCTTTCTTGGTTCTAGTTTTCATAAAATAATTAAAATGAGATACATTTTTTTCTTTCCTAATGATATTAATATTGGCATATTCTATATTCGTTAAATAAAAGTTCATATTTTACTGTATATTAAAACATGCAGTAATTCGAATAGAGTAAATACAAAGTAAAAAATAATTTAATATGCTAAAAAATATTAAAATTAAGTTCTTGTGTGTGAGTTATTTTATTATGGTTATGTAGATTATTTCTCTGTACGCGAAGTTATACTCTCGATGCAGCGGGTTGGTCTCACGGATGGCAAGGTCTTCAGTACAACGCTTGACTTTATACCATCTGGAAACGTTCTTAAGCTGCTTCACGCTCTACTTTAATATTGAAACCGTGAATTCAGGTGACTATTACCAATAGTGAACAGAGAATTTACTACAGGAAAACCTGGTTAGACCGTTGGATCACAGGATAGGTGATGCAACTGACGTAGCTGTGCGTCTCTCAAGAAGGGTGTAACCGCTCTCGAAAGGTCTGACTCTCGATGTTGCTATTCATACATGGAAATAAGGTGTACGCTGCTAATGTGTCTTCTAATTTGTTTCCGCGTACACTAAGCAAGACACATGCGACGGCGCGTTAGGTTTTTGGATCGTAACGCCATCGTTTAAATGTTTGACACTATACCTGTTGGTAACGCGCTCACACGGTTTGACGCACTACTTTAATATTCAATCGGTGAATGCATGTGTCTATTGCAAATACCCAAAGTTTGGATTCATTCCCGGAATATCAGGTTTGACTTTCGGAATCGCGGATATGTGAAGCTAATAGCTTAGCCATACAAATCTCAAAGAAGGTTGTAACGTTCTAGAACGCTTTTACTCTCGATGCTGACACTTATACACAAATACGTGGTGTCCATCCGCTAAAATGTCTACCAATTTGTTTCCGTTCACACTGTGCAGGACACTCGTTTCAGCGGGTTAGGTTCTCGAAAGGTAATGTATTCGTAACAGGATTGATTTCATTGGAATTGGTAATCTTCCCCAACGGTTTTACTACCTACATTAATATTCATACCGTGAATTAAGTTGTCGCTTGCCAATACCCTTCAGGGAATTTATTCCCGTATTACCTGATATGATTCTCAGTATCACAGGATAGCTGAAGCTCTCGACCTAGGCGTAAGAGCATGAACGAGGGTGCTAACGTTCGCTCGAAATGTTTGATCATCGATATTCTAATTCATACATGAATTTAAGGTGCCGTTTCGAAAATGTCTACTAACGTCTTTCTATAAACACGAAGAAATATTCTCGATACGGGGTGTTAGCTCCTCGGGCGGTAAGACTTTCGGTAAGACGTTTTACTTTATGCCAGTTGGCAATGATATCAGAGAGTTGGACGCTCTACTTTACTATTCAAACCGTGAATTATGGTGTCTATTCCCCATATTGTTCAGTGCATTTACTCCAGCAATACCAGTTTTGACTCTCCGAATCACTGGATTGGTGAAAATAATGATTTATCGGTTCCAATGTGGGAAAGAGGGTGGTAACGTGCACGATCGGTTTAACGCTCGATCTTCTTATTCATGCATGCAATTAAGGTGCCCGTCACTAAAATATGTACTACTTTGTCTCTCTGAATACGTTGGTATAATCTCGATACAGCGGGTTCTGTTCGCGAAATGGAAGGCCCTCTGTGTAAAGTTTGACTCTCTACAAGTAGGTAACCTCCTACGACGGTTTGACTCTGTACATTGCCGCTACTATCGCGAATACTGTTCAGCGGATTTACTCCCGAAATACATGAATTGAATCCCGAAATCACAAGACGGATGAAGCTATTGTCTTAAACCTTCGTCTCTCACAAAAGGCGGCAACGTTCTCGTGTGGTTTGACGCAAGATCTTCTAGTTCTAGTCACGAATTAAAGTGCAGGTCACTGTAATGGATATTAATTTCATTCTCTGAACAGGACGTTATACTGTCGATGAAGCAGGTGAGGTTCGCGTATGGTAACGCCTTCGATAAAACGGTTGACTTTATAGAACTAGGTAACGCTCTCAAACGGAATGGCGCTCTTCCTCAATATCCAATCCGTGAATTAAGGTGTATACTGCCAATGCTGTAGATAATTTACGCCCGGAATATCTGGTTTGACTTTCGCAATCACAGAATATGGAAAGCTATTTACATAGCCGTTCGAATCTCATAGAAGGTACAGCTATCTCGAACAGTTTGACGCTCGATCTTCCTATTCATAATGAAATTATGGTCCCTGTCTCTAAAATGGTTACTAATTAGATCCTCTGAACACGAAGTTATACTCTCGATGAAGCAGTTGAGGTTCGCGGAAGGTACGGCCTTCGGTAAAACGTTTCAATTTATATGAATTTGTAACGCTCCCAATCGGCTTGACGCTCTTCTTTAATATTCAATCTGAGATTAAATGGAGTCTATTGCCAACTCTCTTCCGCGGATTTACTCCCGGGATACCTAGATGGCACTCGGTATCCCAGGTTAGCTGAAGACATGCGCTGAGCTGTTCGTCTCTCACGCATGGTGACAACGTCCTCGAGCTGTTTGACGCTAGATCTTCCAATTCATGTATGGTATTAAGGTGTCTGTCGCTAAAATGGATACTACTTGGCATCTCTGAAGACGGAGTTATACTCCCAATACTGCGTGTTGATTTCTCGGAAGGTAAGGCCTTCGACAAAAACTTTCATTCTATACAAATTCGTGACTTTCAACGACGGTTTAACTCGTGACATTAATATCTATACGATTAAATAGGGTGTGTGATGGCAAAACAGCTCAGCTGATTCACTCCTGGAATACCAGGCTTGACTCTAGGAATCCCAATCCTAGGTGAAGCACTTGAATCAGCAGATCGACAGCCAAAGATGGTAGTATTGTTCTCAAACGGATTGACCCTCAATCTTCTAATTCATACAAGAAATTAATGCGCCCATCACTGAAATGTATACAAATTTACTTCTCTGAGCACGAAGATATAATCTCGATGCAGGTGGTTAGCTTCTGGGATACTAAGGCTTCCGGTAAAATGTTCGAGTATATAGCAGTAGGGAACGTTCTACAACGTTTTAACTCTGTACGTTATTATTCGTGCCGTAAATTAATGTATCTATTGCTAATACTGTTCTGCGGACTTACTCCCGGAATACCAGGTATGACTCTGGGAATCACAGGATAGGTGAAGCTATTGACGTAGTCTTTCGGCCCTCATAGCGAGTGTTAACGTTCTCGAACTGTTTGGACCCTCTATCTTCTTACTCATACCTGCAATTAAGGTGCACGACACTAGGATATATACTAGTGTGTTTCCCTGAACACGTAGTTATACTCTCGATACAGCCGGACAGGTTCATGGAAAGTAGTGACCCCGGTATAAAGTTTGACTCTCGACCAATAGGTAACTTTCTACGACGGGTTGAATCTGTACATTGCTAATACTACCGCTAATACCGTGGAGCGCGCTTAATCCCACTATTCCTCGTTTGAATGTCGAAATCACTGGATGGGTGAAGCTATTGACTTAGCCGTTCGACTCTCAAAGAAGGTGGGATCGTTCTACAACGGTTTGACTCTCGATAATCCTGTTCATTGGTGAAAATAAGGTGTGCTTCTGCTATAATGTCTACAATCTTATTTTCATGAAGAATAAGTTAGACACTGGCTACAGCTAGATAGATTCTCTTAAGGTACGGAATTCGGTAAGAAGAATGTCTTCATACGAATAAGTAACTTTCTCCGACGGTTTTACTCTTTACTTTAATATTCATACATTGAATTAAGGTGTCTATTGGAAATAACGTTCAGCGGATTTACTACAGGAATACCAGGTTTAGCTCTAGAAATCACAGGATGGGTAAAGCTATTGACTTCCCGTACGATTCTCAAAGAAGGTGGTAGGGTTCTCGATCGTCCTGATACTCAATCTCCTACGTGATACACGAAATTAAGGTGCTAGGGCCTGAAATGTATACCAACTTGTTCCTCTGAACACGTTATTATAATCTCGATACAGCGCGCTATGCTTTCGCAGTGTAAGGTCGTGAGAAATACGTTTGACTTGATGCCTATTGGACGCGTTGTCAAACGGTTTGACGCTCTACTTTAATATTCAAGCCATGATACTTTAATATTCAAGTCCATTATTGTCAATAATGTCAACCGGATTTCCTCCCGGAATAGCTCATTTGTCTCTTGGAATCTTGGAATTGATGAAGCTATCGACTTAGCCGTTCGTCTCCCACAGACGATAGTCACGTTCTCGAACGGTTTGACATATCGACCTTCTAACTCATACTTGAAACTATATTGCCCGTCACTAAAGTTTATACTATTTTACTACTCTGATCGCGAAGTCATACTCTCGAAACAGCGGGTTTGCTTCTCGGAAGGTAAGGCCATCTGTGTAAAATTTGCCCCTGTGTAAATAGGTAACGTTGTACAACTGTGTGACTCTGTACTTTAATAACTATAGCGGGATATGGGGTTTTTAATGCAAACATTGTACAGCGGATTTTTTCCGGTAAAACCTGGACCTACGTTCGGAATCCCAGGATAAGTTAAGCTATTGACTAACCGTCCGAATTTCAAGGATGGTGGCAACGTTCGAGAACGGGTTGACCCTCGATCCACTAATTCGTTCATGAAATTACGGTGCACGACACTAAGGTGTATAATAATTTGTCTCTCTGAACTCGAAGTTGTACACTCAATGCAGCCGGATATCTTCTCGGAAGGTACGGCCATCGGCGTAATGTTAGACTCTATACCAATTGGTAACGTTCTCAAGCGGTGTGAGGCTCTACTGTGTTATTGAAACCGCGAACTAAGGTGTGTATTGCCAATACTGTTCAGCGGATTTGCTTCAGGAATACCTGGATTGACTCTCCGAATTGCAGGATAGGTGAAGCTATTGACTCAGCCGTTCGATTCTCATAGAAGGTGGCAGCGCTCTCGAGCAGCTTAACCCTCGATTTTCTAATTCATTAATGAAGTTCAGGTACTCATCACAAAACTGTATACTAGTTCGTACCTCTGAACACTGTTTTACACTCTGGATACAGCGCATTAGTTGTTCGGAGGGTATGGAATTCTGTAAGAAGTTTGACCCTACCTGCATAGGTATTGTTATACGACGGTTTAACGGCCTGCTTTAAAATTCAGACCATGAACTGAGCTGTCTACTGCCAATTCCAACCAGCACATTTACTCCCAGATTATCTGGTTTAGCGTACGTAATCACAGGATATGTGAAGATATTGAATTATCTGTGCGACGCTAAAGGAAGGTTGCAACGTTCCCATTCGCTTTGACTCTCGATATTGATGTATATACACAAAAATGTGGTGTCCGTCCGCTAAAATGCCTACGAATTTGTTTCCGTGAACAATAAGCATGACACTCGCCACAGCGGGATAGGAACTAGAAAGGTAATGTATTCGGTAAAAATAATCACATTACATGAATTTTTCCTTTTCTTCCACGGTTTCTCTCTCTCTCTCTACTTTCTTAATTATATCATGTATTAATGTGTCCATTGCCAATACTGTTCTGTGCGTTTACTCCCGGAATACCTGGCTCGGTCCATGGAATCACAGGATAGGCGAAACTATTGACTTATCTTTTCGACTCTCAGAGAAGGCATCATCGTTCTCGAATGGTTCCACTCTCGATCTTCTAATACATACGTGAAATTAAGGTGCGCGTCACAAAAATGTATACTAATTTGTTTCTCTGATCACGAAGTTATACTGTCGTTGCAGCGGGTTAGCTTCACGAAGGTAAGGCCATCTGTGAAAGGTTTCACTCCATACCAATTGATAACGTTTTGAAACGATTTGACGCTCTACTGTAATATTCAAACCGCGAAAGAATGTGTCGATTGCCAATTCTTTTCACCGTATTTGCTCCGGGAATACCAGGTTTTACTTTCGAAATCGCAGGATATGTCAGGATATTGACTCTGCCGTTCGAATCTCACAGAAGGTCGCAACGTTCTCGACCGGTTTGTCCCTCTATCTTCTAATTCATAAATGATGTTAAGGTCCCGGTATCTGAAGTGAAGGCGAATGCCGTTCTCTGTACACGAAGTTATACTCTCGATGCAGAGGGTGATATTCTCGGACGGTCGTGCCTTCGGTAGTGCGTTTGACTTTATAACAATTGCTAACGCACTCAAACAGTTTCGCGATCTACTTTAATAGTGAAGTCGTGAAGAAGTAAGATATCTAATGGCAATACTGTTCTACTTATTAGCTACCGGAATACCTGGTTTGACTTTCGCAATCGCAGGATAGGTCAAGCAATTGATTTAGCCGTTCGACTGTGAAAGAGGATGGAAACGTTATCGTACTGTGTGAGTCTCGATCTTCTAAATGGTATATCAAACTAAGGTTCACGATACTGATGTGAACAATAATTTCTGGTTCTGAAGATGAAGTTATACTATAGATGAATCTGGTGAGGTTCGCTGATGGTAGGACCTGTTGTAAAACGTTTTACATTATGCCAATTGATGACGCTCTCAAACGGATTGACGACCTCCTTTCATATGCACACCGTGCATTCAGGTTACTAAGGCCAATATTGTATGAGGCATTTACTCCGGGAGTACCTGGTTTGACTCTCGGATTCCCAGGATACGTGAAGCTATTAACTTAGCCGTTCGAATCACAAAGAAGGTGGTAAGGTTCTCGAGTGGTTGCACTCTCGATTTTGCTATTCAGTCATGAGAATAAGTTCTCCGTCAGCTAGAATGTCTACTAATTTGTTTCCGTGGGAACTAAGGAAGATACTTGCTACAAGGTGTTTTGTTCTCGGAAGGAAATGTACTCGGCAAAAAGCTGTGCGAGTGCTCGAAGAGACTGGTAACGTTCTGGTACAGATTGCCTCTCGATGTTTTAATCCATACATGAAACTTAGGTGACCGTCTGTAAGAGTAAGCAAATCTGTTTCATTGTGCACAAAGTTATTCTCTCGGTGGGCGGGGTTTGACTCTACGAATCACAGCATAGGTGAAGCTATTCTCATAGCTGTTCGTCTCTCACAGAAGGTGGCAAGGTTCATAAGCGGCTTGACACTAGATCTTTTTATTCATAGTGAAATTGAGGAGCCCGTCACAAAAATGATCACTATGATTTTCCTCTGAGCACGAATAGATACTCTCGAAGCGGCAGATTGGCTTCTCCGAAGGAAAGGCTATCAGCAGCAATGTGTTTAACTCTATAGCGATAGGTACCATTGTACTACGGTTTCGAGCTCTGCTTTAATATTCAAACAGTGGAATGTGATTTCTATTGTCAATACAGTACAGCGGATTTAATCCAGGAGTACCTAGTATGACTCTCGGAAACACAGTATGGTTAAAGCTATTGACTTAGACTTTAGTCTCTCACAGAAAGTGGCAACGTTGCCGACCAGTTTGACCCGCGGTCTTCTAACTCATACACGAAGTGATGGTGCCCGTAATTAAAGTTTATTGTAAATTGTCTGATTGTACACGATGATATACTTGCGATACCGCGGGATAGCAATTCGGAATGAATGGCCTCAGGTAAAATGTTTAGCACTATACGTTCAACAAAGGATTGACTCTGTACTATAATATTTATGCCGCGAAAGAGTGTATCTAATGCCCATATTAAGCTGCTTATTTCTCACGGAATACCTGGTTTGTCTCTCGGTACCAGAGGATGGGTGAAGGTATTGACTCAGTCGTTCGACTCTCAGACAAGGTGATAACGATTTACAGCGGTTTCACTCTGTACTTTAATATTTATACCGTGAAATAGGGTGTCTAGTGCCAATACTAGACAGCGGATTTAATCCCGGAATATCTAGTTTTACAGTCGAAATCACAGGATATGTGAAGCTACTGAATTCGCCGTTCGATTCTTAAAGAAGGTGGTAGCGTTCTCGAAAAGTTTGACCCTCGATCTTCTATTTCATGCATGAAGTAAAGGTGCTCTTCAGTAAATGTAAACTAGTTCGTACCTCTGAACACGGTGTCATGCTCCCGATACAGCGGGTTAGTTTTAGGGATGGCAAGGCATTCTGGCAGAACTTCGAACCTATACCTATAGGTAATGTTCTACAACTGCTAGGCGGCCTGCTTTAATATTCAGACGGTGAATTGAAATGTCTATTGCCAATACTCTTCAGCGAGCTTACTCACGGCTTTCCGTGGATGACGCACCGAACAACAGGATAGGTGGAGCTTTTGACTTAGCCGTTCGTCTCTCACAGAAGGTGGCAACGTCCTCGAACGGCTTGACTCTCTATCCTCTAATTTATACATGACGTTAAGGTGCCCGTCATTAAAATCTGTTGTAATTTGTTCCACTGATCACGATGTTTTGCACGCGATATAGCGAGTTAGCATCTCGCAAGGGAAGGCTTTTGATAAAAGGTTTGACGCTATGCCAGTAGGTATCGTACTGCAACGGTTTGACGATCTGCTTTAACATTCATACCGCGAATTAACGTGTCAATTGCCAATACTGTTAAGCGGAATTACTCTCAGTGTGCCGACCATCGGAATCACAGGAAAGATGAAGCCGTTTACTCAACCGTTCTTCTATCATAGAAGGTAGTAACGTTCTCGAAAGGTGTGTCCCTCGATTTTGATACTTATTCTCAAGAATGTGGTGTCCATCTGATGGTATGTCGACTAATTTTATATCGGGAATAATAACCAAGACACACGACACAGCGCGTAAGGTTCTCGGAAGGAGAGATATTCGGTACACAGAATCACTTAATACGAATTGGTAATGATCTCGAACGGTGTAACTTTGTACTTTAGTATTCATACCGTGAATTAAGTTATCCATTGCCAATACTGGTCAACAGATTTACTGCCGGGAGACTGGGCTTGACTCTCGGTAACAGCGTATAGGTGAAGCTATAGACTTAGCCGTACGAATCCCATGGAAGTTTGCAACGTTCCCAAACGGTTTTACTCTCGACATTTATATTTATTGATGAATATGTGGTGACCGCTTGCGAATATGTCAACTAATTTGTTTCCGCTAGCACTAAGCATGACACTCGCAACAGCGAGTTAGGTTCTCGGATGGTAATGTATTCTGTAAATAGAATGACTCTACATCAACTGGTAATGTTCTCCGACTGATCGACCATCTGCTTGGTATTCATACCGTGAGTTAGTGTGTCTATTGTCAAAAGTGTACAGCGGATTTACTCCAGGAGTACCTGGTTTGACACTCCGTATCACTGGATAGGTGAAGCTATTGACTTAGCGATTCGACTCTCCAAGAAGGTGGCATATTTCTCGAACAGTTCGACTCTCCATATTGCTATATCTACATGAAAATAATGTGTCCGTCTGCTAAAATGTCTACTAATATGCCACTATGCACACTATGTAGGGCACTCGGAACAGCTGTATAGGTTATAGAAAGGAAATCTATTCGGTAAACAGAATGACTCTATACTAATTGATAATGTTCTCCGACAGATTGACCTTCTACTGTAGTATTCCCACCATGAACTAAGGTGTCTATTGAAAATACTGTTCAGCGGGCTTACTCCTGGAGTACTAGGCTTGGCTCTCGTAGTTCCAGGATAGTTGAATCTGTTGCAACAGCCGTTCGACCCTCAAAGAAGGTTGAAACGTTCTCCAACGGTTTGGCACTCGGTCTTGTAATTCATACATGTAGTTCAGGTGTCCGTCACTGAAATTAAGACTAATTTGCAGTTCTGAAGACGATGTTGTACTATAGATGAAGCTGGTCAGGTTCGCGGATTGTAGGACCTGATTTAAAACGTTTTACTTTTTATCAATTGGTAGGGCTCTCAAACAGATTGATGCTCTACATTAATAATCAAATCGTGAATTGAGGTGCCTATTGCCAAAAGTATTCGGCGGATTTATTCACGGGTACCTGATTTGTCTCCCGGAATCACAGGATACGTGAAGCTGTTGACCTAGCTGTGCGACTCAAAGAAACGGAGGTAACTTTCTCGAACGGTTTGACCATCGGTATTCTATTCGTGCAAGAAAATAAGGTGTCCGTCCGCTAATATGATTACAAATTTGTTTCCGTGAGCGTGACACACGCTACAGCGGGATATGTTCTATGAAGGTAATGTATTCGGTAAAAGAAATGACTAAATACGAATTGGCAATGTTTGCTGACAGTTCGACATACTACTTTAATATTCAAACGGTGAACTAATGTGTCAATTGACAATACCCATCAGAGGACCCCCTATAGGATTACCTGGTTTGACTCTCGGCAACACTGGATTGGTGAAGCTATTGACTTTGCTGTTCGTCCCGCACAGATCGCGGTAAATTTGTCGAACGGTTTGACCCTCTATCGCATAATTCATTCACGACGATAAAGTGCCCATCACAGAAATGAACACTATTTTATTTCTCAGAACTCGAAGTTATATTCTACATACAGCGGGTTCGGCTTTCGGAGTGTAAAGTCTTCCGTAAAACGTTCGAGTTTATACAAATTGGCAATGCACCCAAACAGTTTGCCGCTCTTCTTTAATATTCAACCCGCGAATTAATGTGCTATTGCCAATACTGTTCAGCGGATTTACGCCCGGAATACCTGCTTATACTCATGCTGACACAGGTTAGATGAAGTTATATCGAGTTCCTGTAGTTGTACACGGCAGCTCGATGCGGAATTACTGCATGGTCTCAGTTAATTCCTTATCCTAGATTGTATACCATATGCGTTCTGTCCCAGTTTTCTATTTATTTATAGATACTGCAATTGACGGTTGTTATAGTTTTGTTCTTAATCGAAATTTTCAATTTTTATGCAAAAAAATTGTATTTCTTAGTAAAAGTGCCTTTGAAATTAGTTGAGTGTACGTTTATGACATTATCTTGTCAAAAATATTGTTATTTTATATGATTGTCTCTATATGTACCTACGCTGTCGGAGCGACACGGCTAGAGTGATCCTGTATTTGCGTTCGGTAGATCGGGGCGAAACTGGGACATGATCTACGTTAACTTCATTAACATTGATATTGCACCGTATGCACCTTTCGCAGTTTTCTATTTATTGTAACATACTGTAACTTACTGTTTTGGCATTTTCCATTTTTTTTCCAGAATTTTCAATTCCCAGTTTAAAAATAGTATTTCTCGATAAAAGTGTCTTTGGTTCTATGCGAGTGTACGTGTATGATATTATGTTGTTACACTTAATGTCATTTCAAATGATTGTCTCTATACACACGTACGCTACCATGCGCGACACAACTGGAGTGGGCTTGTAGTTTCATTCAGTAGATCGGAGCGGCACTACTCGATGGTCTTCGTTAATTTATTTAACCCTGATTTAATGCAGTATACATTTTTCCCAGTTTTCCATTTACTTATGCATTCTGTAATTTACTGTTGTGATATCTTCGATTTTTTTTTCGTAATTTTCAATTTTAATTCTAATAAATTGTATTTCTCAGTAATGGTGTCTTTGGAATTAGTCGAGTATTCGTTCATGACATTATTATGTTATGCTTATTGTTATTTTATCTGATTCTCTCCATGCGAACCTACGGTACGAGTGTAACAAGACTGGCGATGGCTTGTAGTTGCGTACGGCAGAGCAGAGCAGGATTACTGTGTGATTTTCGTTAGCTTCTTTAACCTAGATATTGTACCGCATGAATTTTATCCAGTCTGCATTTATTTATATGCACTGTCATTTACTGTTACAATATTTTCAATTTTCTTCGATATTTTCAATTTTTCGTTGAAAAAAATTGTGTTTGACAGCAAAAGCATCTTTGGAATTTGTTGTGTCTACATTTATGACATTATTATGTTGACACTATTCGTATTTAATGTGTTTGTCTGTGTACGTACCTACGCTGCCGGAGCGACACTAATGGCGATG
This sequence comes from Lasioglossum baleicum, assembly GCF_051020765.1. Classification (NCBI taxonomy): domain Eukaryota; kingdom Metazoa; phylum Arthropoda; class Insecta; order Hymenoptera; family Halictidae; genus Lasioglossum; species Lasioglossum baleicum. Next base: position 52,334 of record NW_027469683.1, read on the forward strand.
TCCTGTATTTGCGTACGACAGATCGTAGCAGCACTACTGGAGGGTCGTAGTTAATTTCGTTATACCTTATTTCGTATGGTTTGCATTTAATCCCGGCCATCCATTTACTTAATCATACTGTAATTTACTGCTTTCATATCTTCGATTTTTTTTTTCAAAATTGTGAATTATCAATTTTGAGAATTGTATTCCTTAATAATATTGTCTTTTGAGTTAGTTGATTGTACGTTTATGAATATATCACTTTAATCTTATTGTTACTTCATATGACTCTCTGCGTACGTACCTACGTGTCATGCACGAGACGGCTGGAGAGGTCCTGTAGTTGCGTTCGGTATTTCGGAGCGTCACTACTAGATGGTCTTCGTTAATTTCATAACCAGGACTTTGTGCCGTATGAATTTTATGCCAACCATCCATTTATTAACACATACTGCAATTTACTTCTACGATATTTTCAAATTGTTTAATAACTTCCAGTCTTTAAGTTCAAAGACTGTGTTTTTTTAGGAAAAGTGTCTGCGGAATTAGTTGAGTTTACATTTATTACAATATACTATTATGTTCTTTGCCATTTTATATAATTATCACTATTCGTACCGACGGCGCCGGAGCGAATCAACTGAAGCGGACCTGTAAGTGTGTTGGGAAGACAGGAGCGGCACTACTGTATGGTCTTGGTTGATTTCACTGTCCTTCATATTGTACCGTATGCATTTATCAGCAGTTTACTATTTATTTGAACATACTTTAATTTACTGGTATGATGTTGTCGACTTTATTTAAAAGTTCTATTCTATAATTACAGGAATTGTATTTCTTTAGGATAAGCGTCTATAGAATTAGTTGAGTATACGTTTATGACATTATTTCGTTAAAATTAATTTGATATTATATGATTGTCTGTATGGGTACCTACGCTTCCGTAGCGATACGTCTGGAGTGGTATTGCAGTACTTATGGCAGATCGGCGCGGTATACTGGAAGGTCCTCGTTAATTTGTTTAAACTAAATTTTGTACCGTTTTCATTTTCCCCAGTATTCCATATATTTATGCATACTGTAATTTCTGGTTATGATCATTCCCATTTTTTCCAAAACTTCCAACATTTTGTTTAAATTATTCTATTTTTTAGGTCAAGTGCCATCGAATTAGTAGAGTGAACGTTTATAATAATGTTTTGTTAAATTCATTGTTATTTTATACAATTGTCTGTATGCGTATCAATGCTTCCGGAGCGACGCGGCTGGAGTAGTCATGTAATAACGTCCGCTAGATAGTACCGAGTGTGTTGTATGGTCATTGTTAATTTCTTTAACCTTGCATTGTACCGTATGCATATTATTCCCTGTTTTCTAATTATCTGTACCAACTGTAAATAACTATTATGATATATTAGATTTTTTTTCGCAATATACAGTTTGAAGCATTAAAGATTGTATTTTCTAGTAAAAGTGTCTTCTAAGCTAGTTGAGCTTACGATTATGACAATATTTCATTATGCTTTTCGTTATTTTATATGCTTGTCTGTAGCCGTACGTACGCTGTCGGAGCTGCACAACTGGCGAAGTCTTGTAGATGACTACGGAAAACGGAGCGACAATACTGGATGGTCTTCGTTGACTTCTTTAATCATGATTTTGAAACGTATGCTATTTTTTCCATTTTTTTTAAACATTGTGTAATTATCTGTTGTGACATTTTCGATTTTTTTCATAATTTTCAATTATTATTTTATGAAACTGTATTGCTTCGAAAAAATAGTTCTCTGTACGCTTATGACAATATTTTGTTAAATTGTTTGTTATTTTATATGATCGCCTCTATATGTACCTACGCTGCCGGAGCGACACTACCGGAGTCATCTTTTTGTTGCGAACGGCAGATCGGAGCGGCATTCTGTACGGTTTTCGTTAATTTCTTTAACCTTCATGTTGTACTGTATGCACCCATTCTCAGTTTTGTGTTTACATATACATACTTTAACTTACAATTATGATATTTTCGATATTTTATTAAACTTCAAAATTCATATTTATTAGAAACAGTGTCTCTCATTAGTTCATTGCACGTTTAAGACAATACCTTGTTAAATTTGTTTTCATTTTAAATGATTGTCTGTGTACGTACCTACGCTGCCGGTGCCACAGGACTGTGGGTGCCGTGTAGATGCGAAGACAGATCGGTAGCGGCAATAGCGTACGGCCTCTGTTTATTTCTTTAACCTTTCCAATGTACCGCAAGCATTGTTTGGCTGGCTTCCATTTATTTCCACATACTGCAATTTACTTTTATGATATTATCCGTTTGTTTCATAACTTCCAGTCTTTGATTTCAAAAACGGTATTTTTCAAGAGAAGTGTCTATGGAAATAGTTGAGTTTACATTTATGACAATATTGATTTATGCTTCTTCTTATTTTATATGATTATCTGTATGCGTACCTCGCTTCCAGCGCAACACGAGTAAAGTTGTCTTGTAGATGCGATCGGTATATTAAAGCGACACTACTCTATGGGCTTCGTTAATTTCTTTAACCATAATACAGTACCGTATGTATCTCTTCCCAGTCCTCCATTTACTTATGCATGCTGTATATTACGGTTATGCTATTTTCGATTTGTTCAGAATTTCCAATTTTTAAATTAAAAATTTGTACTTCTTAGTAAAAGTTCCTTTTCAATTGGATAAGTCTACATTTATGCAAATATTTTGATTAATTTTCTGTTGTATAATGTGATTGTCTGAATACAAACCTATGCTTCTGCAGCAACACGTGTGTAGTGGCCTTGTAGTTGCGTATGGTAGACCGGTTAGTCTCTAGTCGATAGTCTTCGTTGATTTCTATAACCCTCATCTTGTACCATGTGCATTTTCCCTGTAATCCAATTATTCATGCATAATGTAACTTACTTGTTTCATATTTATCGACTTTATTCGAAATTTCCAATTTTTGGTTATAAAATTGTGTTGCTTAGTAGAAGTGCCTTTGAAACTACTTGAGTGTACGATAATGACAACATGATGTTAAACGTCTAGTTATATTGAACGAATGTCTGTATACCTGCCTACGCTGCCGGGGCCACACGACTGATGTCGTTTAGTTTCGTTCTGTAGAACGGAACGACACTACTAGATGGTCATCGTTAATTTCTTTAAACATAATGTTGTGTTCTATACCTCACTTCGCAGCACTCCATTTATTTATTTATACTGTAGTTTACTCTTGTGATGTCATCGATTTTCGTCGATACTTCCAATTTTTATTTTAGAAGAATGAATTTCTTAGAGAATGTGGCTGTGGAATTATTTGAGTGTATGTTTATGATATTCCTTTGTTAAACATACTGTTATTTTATATTCATTGTCTGTAAACGTGCCTACGCCTGCTCAGCGACACGGCTGGAATGGTCTTGTAGTTGCGTGCGGCAGATCAGAGCGGCATACTGTATGATCCTCGATAATTTCTATAATCATAATATTGTACAGTGTGCATTCTTTCGCAGCTTTCCATTTACTTATTCATAATGTTATTTACTGACAGGATATTTTCGATTTTTTTCAAAATTTAAAATTTCTTTCTTGAAAATGTTATTTTTTAGTAAAGGTGCCATGGGCATTATTTGAGTCTACATTTATTACATTATTACGTTGATCATACTGCTATTTAATATGTTTGGCTGTATACGTACCTACGCTGCCGGAGCGACGCAACTGGAGTCATCTCGCTGTTGCATTCGCTACATCGGAACGACAGGTCCTGATGGTCCTCGTTAATTACATTAACCATGATATTGTACTGTATGCGTCTTTCCATGCCATCCATTTATTGACGCATACTGTAATCTGCTGTTATGATATTTTCAGTTTTTTCAAAATTTTCAATTTTTGTTACAAAAAATTGTATTCCTTAGTAGACGTGTCATTGGAATTAGTTGATTGTACGTTTCTTACATTATTTTGTTAATCTTACTCTTATTTTGTACGACTGTCTGTGTATGCACCTGTACTTCCGGAACGACACGGCTGGGGTTATGTTGTAATTGCGTTCACACGATAGGAGCGATGCTGGTATATGGTCTTTGTTAATTTCCTCAAACTTAATATTTTTGCGCTTGTATTCATTCGCAGACTTCTATTTATTTCTACACACTGTAATTTACTTTTTCCATATTTTTGATTTTGTTCCAAAAGCTTCAATTTCTACTTTAAAAAATTGTATTTCACAGTAATAGTGTCTTTGGTATTATGTGAGTGTACGTTTATTATATTATGTTGTTACGCTTAATGTCATTTTAAATGATTGGCTCTGTACGCACCTACGCTGCCATTCGCGACACGATTGGAGTTAGCCTTTTAGTTGCTTTCAGTAGATCAAAGCGACACCACTGGATGGTCTTCGCTAATTTCTCTAACCTTGCTATAGTACCGTGTGTATTTTGTCCCAATCTTCCATTTATTTATACATGCTGTAATCTACTGTTGCGGTATTTTCAATTTTCCACAAATTTTCCAATTTCTAGTTTCAAAAATTGTATTCTTTTGGAAAAGGGTCTATGGAATTAATTGAGTGTACGTTTATGACATTACATTGTTAAACGTACTGTTACTTTATGCGAGAGTCTGTATACGTACCTACGCTGCCGGAACGACGCGACTGGCGGGGCCATGTAGTCGCGTACGGCATACCGGAGCGGCACTACTTCATGGTCTGCGTTAATTTCTTAAACCTTCATTTTGTACCACATGCATTTTTGCCTAGTCCTCCATTTATTTATATATACTGCAATATAGTAATTTCATATTTTCGATTTTATTTTTCAAATTTCAAATTTTAAGTCAAAAGACTGTATTGCTTATTAGAAGTGCCTTTGGAATAAATTAGGTGTACGTTTGAAACAATATTTTGTTAAATTCTTTGTTATTTTGAATGATTGATGGCATACGCCCCTACATTGCCAGAGAGACACCACTGGCGAAGTCTGGTAGTTTCGTGCCACAGATCGGTGGGGAGTACTGGATAGTCCTTGTTTACTTCTTTATCCTTAATATTGTACCGTATGCATTCTTACGCAGCTTTCTTTTTATTTTAACAAGTTGTAATTTACAGTTATGATATTTTCGATTTTTTTTTCAGAATTCGTAATCCTTGTTTAAAAAATTGAATTTCTTAATTAAAGTGTCTTTGTAATTATTTGTGTGTACGATTATGAAGATATATTAAGTTCTTGGGTATTTTATAGGATTGTATCTATACGCATCTGTTTTTTTGGCCCGGCACGGCTGCTGTGGTCTTGTAGTAGCGATCATTAAATCGGTGCGTTACTGCTGTATGGTCTTTGTATACATTTTTAACCTTAATATTGTAAAATATTAATTCTTTCGTAGTCATGTATTAAATTGCATGTGCAGTAATTCACGGTCATAGTGTGTTCGATATGTTATAATTATAAATTTCTGTTTAGAGATTTGTAATACAAAGTAAACGTGTATTTGGAAAAGGTTGAGTATACATATATGACAATTTTCTGACAAGCCTGATGACACAGTATATGATTGACTATATGCGTAACTACGCGTCCGGTGCAACATGGCTGGATTGGTTTTGTAGATGTGTTCGCTAGATCGGAACGACCGTGCCGTTAGATCTTTGTTAATTTCTTTGACCTTGATATTGTTCAGTTGGCATTCCTTCTCTGTTTTCTGTTAATGAGTACATACTGTAATTTACTGTTACGGTACTTTAGATTTTTTTCAAAATTTCAAATTTTCAATTTCAGAAATTGTATAGTACATGAAAAGTCCCGTTGGAATTAGACGAGCATACGTTTGTGACAATATTTTGATATATTCCTCTTTATTTTATATGATTGTCTCTGTATGTACCTTCGCTGCCGGCACGACACGTCCGGAGTCGGCTTGTAATTGCGTTCCGTATATGGAGACGACACTACTTAATAGTCGTCGGAAATTTCTATTGCCTTGATATTGTACCGTATACGTTTTTCCCCAATTTTCCATTTATTTCTACATACTGTAATTTAATATTATGATGTTTTCGATACATTTCAAAATTCTCACTTTTTATTTTGAAAAATTGTATTTCTGTGTAAAAGTTCCTTTTGAATTAGTTGAGCTAACGTTTATTACAGTATTTTGTCAAGCTTGTAGTTGTTTTTAAACTATTGTCTGTATTCGTACCATCCCAGCCGCAGCAAGACGACTGTCGAGGTCTTTCTGTACACGGCAGCTCGAAGAGGCATTACTGTATGGTTTCAGTTAATACCTTAACCTTGATTTTGTACCACATGCATTCTGTCACAATTTTCTATTTATTTGTAGATACTGTAATTTACTGTTTTGATATTTTCGAGCATCTTCGAAATTTTCAATTTTTATGTAAGGAAATTGTAATTATTAGTGAAAGTGTTATTGGAATTAGTCGAGTGCACGTTTATGCCAATATTATGATGAAACTTATTTTTATTTTTCATAATTGTCTTTATACGTACATACGCCTCCGGAGCGACACGCCTGTTCTGGACTTGCAGTTGCGTTCGACATATCGGACCGACACTACTGTATTACGTTCGTTAACTTCTCTAACCTTGATATTGTGCCGAATGCATTCTTTCGATATTCAAAATTTATTTCTACATTCTGTGATCTACTGTTATGATAACTCCGATTTTATTGAAAGCCTCCAATTTTTTATTTCAGAAATTGTATTTTTTAGGAGAAGTGAAAATATCATGGCAGTAACTTACAGAATGAACAAATAAATGATAAATTGGGAAAAAATTCTTACTGTACAATATCAAGGTTAAAAACATTATCGAAGACCATCCAGTAGCGTTGCTCCGTTCTGTCGTACGCAACTGCAAGGCATCGCCAGTTGTGTCGCGCAAACGGCGTAGGTACGCATATAAACAATCATATAATGTAACAACACGCTTGACCGAAAATTTTCATATATGTACACTCAACTATTCCCAAAGACACTTTTACTCAGAAATATAATTTTTTGAATAAAGATTGATAATTTCGAAGAAAATAGAAAATTTCACAACAGTAAATTACAGAACGTATAAATAAATTGAAAACGTGAAAAAAAATGTACTGGGATCAGAACCATTGTTACACGAGATTGCGAAGACCATCCAGAATGCCGTTCCGATCTGCCGTACGCAACTTCAAAGCCACTGTCTTTCCGGAAGCGTAGGTGCGCGTACAGGCAATCGTATGAAATAACAGTAGGCATAGCAAAATATTATCATAACCGTACACTTAACTAATTCCGAAGATACCTTTAATAAGAAATACAATTTTTTAAAATAAAAATTGGAAACATCGAAGGAAATTAGGGATATCGTAAGAATAAATTAAGGTATTTCTAAATAAACAGAAAATTTCGAACGACTGAATACGATATAACATTTTCTTCAAAGCAGTTAACGACGACCATCCAGTTGTGCCGCTTCGATCAGCCGTTCGCGACAACAAGACCTCGCCAGTCGTGTTGCTTCGGCTGCGCTGGCACCTATACGGCCAATAATGTAAAACAACGATAGGTTTAGAAAAATATCTCGTCAAATGTACACTCAACAAATTCCATAGGCACTTTTTCTAAGAAACACAGTTTTTGAAATTAAAGACTAGAAGTTATGAAACAAATCGAAATATCCTAAATGTAAATTACAGTATGTAGATATAAATAGAATCCAGCCTATCAATGCTTACGGTACATTGCTAAGGATAAAGAATAGACAAGGTCCATACGCTATTGTCGCTTCCGATCTGCCTACGCAACAACAAAGCATCCACATTCGTGTCGCACCGGCAGCGTAAGTACGTGTACAGGCAATCAAATAATACAGCCATCAAATTGACCTAAATAATGTCATAAACGTACCCTCAGCAAATTCCAAAGACACATTTACTAAGAAATACAGTTATTTATACTGAAACTTAACTATTTTGTAAAAAATTGAATATATAACAGTTAATTATAGTATGTAGAACTAAATCGAGAACTGCGTAAGAATCCTTACGGGACAATATTAAGGATAAAGAAACTAACAATGCACATAGGGTATTGTGGCTCAGTTCTACAGATCGCAAATACAAGACAACGCCAGTCGTGCCGCTCCGGAAGGGCTGGTACGTATACAGACAGTCATTTGAAAAAATAAGCAGTTTAACGGAGTATTGTCGTAAACGTACACGCAACTAATTCCGAACACACTTTTCCTAAGAAATAAAAATTTTGTATATTAAAAATTGAAAATTTTGGCAGTAATCCAAAAAATCCAAACAGTAAGCTACAGCTTGCATAAATAAATAGGACAATGGGAAAAATTCATACGGTACAAACGAAGGATAAAGAAATTGACAAAATCCATGCAATAGTGTCACTCCAATCTACCGAAACCGATGGCAAGACCACTCCAGTCGTGTAGCTCAGGGAACGTAGATACGTATACAGTCAGCGATATAAAATAGCAACGTGTTTTGCAATATATTGTCATAAAAGTATACTCCTCTATTTCACACGGCACATTTCCAGAAAAGAAGCAATTTTCAAAATAAAACTTGCGAGTTTCGAAGAAAATGGAAAATATCATAACAGTAAATGACAGTACCTGCAAATAAATAGAGAACTGCCAAGGAATACGTACGGTACAATATTATGGTTAAAGGAATTAATGTTGACTATGAATTATGACGCATCTTACGTACGCAACGACCAGACCACTTCAGGAGAGTCGATCGGCTGCGTAGGAACGTACATAGACAATCATATAAAAAACAATATGTTTAACGAAATATCGTCATAAGGGCACACTTAACTAAGTACAAAGACACTGTAACTAAGGAATACAGATGTCTAAAATGCAAATTAAATATTGCGAAAAGTTTCGAAGGTATCATAACACTACATTACAGTTTGTACAAATAAATGGACGACTGGGAACAAATGCATACGACACAATATTGAGGATGGAGTAATTAACGATGATCATACAGTAGTGTCGCTACGATGAACCGAACGCAACTGCAAGTGCACTCCAGTTGTGTTTGTTCCATCAGCTTAGGTACGTATACTGACAATCATACACAATAACAATTAGTTAAACAAAATATTGTCATAAGCGTACACTCACCTATTCCCAAAGGCAGTTTTACCAGGAAATACAATTTCTTACAATAGAAATTGAAAATTATAAAAAATAAATCGAAAATATCATTACAGTAAATTAAGGAAGGCATAATACAAATGGACAAATTGGGAAAGAATGCATACAGTTTAAAATCATGGGTTACAGAAATTAACGTGGACAATCCAGTATGCTGCTGGAATCTGCCGTACCCAACTACAAGACCAATAGAACCGTACCGCGTCCGAAGCGTAGGTACGTATACAATGTATCATATAAAATAGAAAGTATTTAACATAATATTGTTATAAACGTACACACAACTGATTCCAAAGACACTTTGACTAAGACATACAATTTATTAAAATAAGAATTGAAATTTCGATCAAAATCGAAAATATCATAACAGTAAATAACAGAATGAATAAATACATGGAAAAATTGGTAAAAAATTCATACGGATTAAAATCATGGTTACAGAAATTAACGCAGATCATCCAGTATGCTGCTCCGATCTGCCGTTCGCACCTACAAGACCACTCCAACCCTGTCGCTCCGGAATCGAACGTACGTAAGCAATCAATCACATAAAATAACATAGAAGTCGACGTAATATTTTCATAAACGTACACTTGTAATAACGAATACAATTTTTTAATATTAGAATTGAAAATTTGGAAAAGAATCGAAAATATAATAACAGTGCATTACAGTATGTATAAATAAATAGGAGACTAGCATGAAATGCATGCGGTGAAGAATCAAGGTTAACGAAATTAACGAGGATCATCCAGTAGTGCAACTCCGAACTGCGGTACGTAACAGCAAACATCGCCAGCCTTGTGGCTGCCGGAGCGGAAGTGCGTATACAGTCCATCATATAAAGCAGCAATGAATATATCATGATAATCTCACAAATCTACAATCACATAATACACAAGAAACTTTTACAAGGAAATACAATTTTTTGTAATAAAAATTGAAAATTAAAAAAAAAAAATTAAAAATATCATAACAGTAAATAACAGTATGCATAAGAAAATGGATGGCATGGACAAACCGCATACAGTACAACATTAATGTTAACGAAATTAACGACACCATCAAGACCTGTCGCTCCGATGCAGCGAATGAAACTACAAATGCACCCAGTCGTGTCGTTCCGGCAACGTAGGTACCTGTACAGGCAATCATATAGATTAGAAATAAGTTGAACAAAATATTGTCATAAACTAACACTTAAATAATAGCCAAGACACTTTTACTTAAAAGTATAATTCTTTTAAATTAAAATCGAAAATTTCGGAGAAATCGAAAATATCATAACAGCACATTACAGCATTTATAAACAATTCGAATACTGCGAATGTAGACATACTGCAGAAGATCAAAGTGAGAGGAATTAACGAAGACCGTGTAGTATGCCACTCCGATTTGTCGTACGCAACTACAGGACCACTACAGCCGTGTCGCACCGGAAGCGCAGGAACGTACACAGCCAATAATATAACATAACAATAGGTCAAGCAAAATATCGTCATAACTGTACACTGAACCAATTACAAAGTCACTTTTACTACGAAATACATTCTTTTAAATCAAAAATTGAAATATTGAAAAAATCGAAAATATCATATCAGTATTTTACAGAATCCATAAATAAATGGAAAACTGGGAAAAATGCATACGGTACATTACCAAGGTTATAGAAACTAACAAATACCATACAGTAGTGTCGGAACCATCCACCGAACGCAACTGCAAGACCACTCCAGCTGTGTCGCTCCGGAAGCGTATGTACGAATGCAGACAATCATATGAAGTAACAGTGCGTTTAACAAAATATAGTCATAAACGTGCATTCAACTAATTACAAAGACACATTTACTAATGAATACAATTTGTTAAAACTAAATGTAAAAATTTTGAATAAATTCGAAAATATCATAACCGTAAATTGCAGTATGTATATGTAAATGGAAGACCGGGAAAAATGCATGCGGCACAAAATCAAGGTAAATGAAATTAACAAAGACCGTTCTGTTGTGCTGCTCCGATTTGCCGTACGCGACAGTAAATTGCACTATGCAGAAATAAATAGGAAACAGCGAAAGAACGCTTACGGTAGAATACTAAGGTTAAAGAAATTAGCAAAGGCCATCGGGTAGTGTCGCTTGGATCTAGCGAACTCAACTGCAAGACCACCCCAGCCGTGTCGCTCCTGTAGTGTAATTACGCTTACATAAAATCATATAAGACGACAACAAATTCAACAAAATATTCTCCTAAACGTAAACACAACTAATTCAGCAGACTCTATTACCAGAAAATGTAGTTTTGACAATTATAAACTGGAAATCTTGATAAAATCAGAAACATGATATCATTAAATTGCAGTTTGCATAAATAAATAGAAAGCAGGAGAAAACGTGCATACAGAATAAAATCAAGGTTAAAGTCAATGAGGTAGACCATGCAACAGTGCCGCTCTGATATACCATACGCAACTACATGACCACTCCAATCGTCTCGTTACGGAATCGTAGATACGTATACTGGAAGTCGTATGAAATGACCACAAGATTGACAAAATATTGTCATAAACGCACAGTCAACTATTTCCAAAGACAGTTTTACTAAGAAATACAATTTCATAAAATAACAATAAAAAATTCTGAAGAAAAATCGCAATTACCATAACAGTAAATGAAAGTATTTGTATACAAATAGAAATCTGCGAAAGGGTGCACAGAGTACAATATTATAGTTAAGAAAATTAACGAAAGCCATTTAATAGTGGCGCTTCGATTTGCAGTACGCAACTACAAGGTCTCGACAGTCGTATCGCTCCGCCAGCGTACGTACATATACAGAGAATCATGTAAAATAATATTAAAATGGACAAAATATTGTCATGAACGTACACTCAACTAATTCCAAAGATAGTGTAACTATGAAATGCTATCTTCTAAACTAGGAATTTAATATTTTGAAAAAAGTCGTAGATATCATAACAGAAAATAACAGTATGTATAAATAAATGGATAACTGGGACAAATTGCTTACGGTAAAAAATCCAGGTTAAAAAAACTATCAAAGACCATCCAGTAGTGACGCTCCGATCTGCCGTTCGCAAACACAACACCTCGCCAGATGTATCGCCCAGGCAGCGTAGGTGTTTATGCAGACAATCATATAAAATAACATCAAGCGTAACGTAACATGGACGTAAACGTAAACACAATTAACTCAAGAGGCACTATTATTAAGGAATACTATTTTCAAAATTAGAAATTGACAATTTTGGAAAAAAATGGAAGATACGGTTACAGTAAATTGCAGTACGTAAAAATAAATAGAACACTGTAAATGAATGCATACGGTACAACATTATGGTTAGTGATATTTACGAAGACCATACTGTACAGTTTATCTGATCTACCGAACACACTTGCAAGACTACTTCAATCGTGACGCGAGTGAAGCGCAGTGTATATTCAGACAATCATGTAATATTGCAGTAAGTAAAACAAAATGATGCCCTAAGCGAACACTCAGCTAATTACCTAATTAAAGAAATGAACGAAGACCATCCAGCAATGCCGCTCCGATCTGCCGTAAGCAACTACTGGAGCACTCCAGCCTTGTCGGTCTGGATGCTTCGGTACGTATACAGTCAATCATATAAAATGAGAAAGAATTTAATATGCTCTTGGGATAAGCGTACAAACAAATAAATCAAAGGATACTTTTACTGGAAGATACAATATTTTATAATAAAAATTGACAATTTCGACGAAAATCGAAAATATCAAAACAATAAATTACAGTGATGTTAAAAAAAAATGGAAAACTGAGGAAGAATGCAGACGGTATAAAATCAAGGTTAAAGAAATAAACGAAGACCATACAGTAGTCTCCGTCCAATCTCACGAACGCAACTACAAGACCTGGCCTGTCGTGCCGCTTCCATAGCGTTGGAACGTATACAGTCTCTCATACAAAACAGCGATTAACTTAGCAATGAACCTTGATGATCGTATACTAAACAGTATCAAACGACGCATTTACTATGAAATACAATTTCTTAAACTGAAAATCGAAAATATTTATAAAAATCGATAATATCATAACAGTGAATTACAATATGTATAAACAAATGGGAAACAGGGAAAAATGGCATACAGTATAAAAGCAGGGTTAAAGAAATTAACAAAGACCATTCAGTAGTGTCGCACCCTTCTGCCCCAAGCAACTATAAAGCTTAGCCAGTCGTGTCTGTCCGACGGCGTAGGTACGTATAGAGACAATTATACAAAACAACTATAAGTTTATAAAAATAACGTTGTGACGCCAGCCAACGCATCACCAGACGCATCGCCCAGACTGCAATCGTAGCAATACCAGCCAAAGCCGGACAACACATGACTAGAAACCGCCTACTCAACCAGAAAATTATAGTATAAAAACCGAGCACAATCGAATAAAGCAGTTCTATATTATACCTGAAACGGGACGTTTCTATATTTGTATACCTATCCTGAAAACCTACGTTAAATATGTAAGACTATTCAATATCTGTATTACACTTATTTTACGGAATAAGTATTAATAAAAGAATCCTAGTCTCTTCTAGAAGGGGTCTCTTCCACCAAGGTTGAAGAACCGTCCGTTTGTATTTAATTTTAATACTTGTCACATATTTCCCGTGACAATGTCATAAACGTACACTCACCCAATTCAGACGACACTTTTACTAAGAATTACTGAACTTTAATGTAAAAATTTACAATTTTCAAGCAATCGAACAGACCATAACAAGTAAATAAGTGTATATGAAAGTAAATAGATGACTATGCAAGAATGCAGACGGTACAATATTAAAGTTAAAAATACTATAAAACACCATACAACGATGTGGCGTCGATGCACCGAACGCAACTGCATGACCACACCTCCTGGACCGTAGGCACGTATAGGGATAATTATATAAAATGACGGTGAACTAAACAGGATATTGCCGGAAACGTACACTGAAATAATTCCAAGCATACTTTTACTAGTATTTACAATATTAAAAATTAAAGATAGGAAATATTGAATAGAAACGGATATATCAGAACAATATATTACCGTACGTAGTATTAAATAGAAATGTGAACAAGACGCAGCCGGTACAATACCATGATAAATGAAATTAGCGAAGACCAGCCAGTACTGCCGCTCCGATCTGCCGAGCGCAACTACATGCCGACTCTTGTCGTGCCGCCCAGGAAGCGTAGGTACATATGAAGACAATCATATAAAGTAACAGCAAGTTTAACAGAATAATGTCACAGACGTACAATCTACTATATCCAAAGTCAATTTTACTTAGAACTCCAATTTTTTAAAATAAGGATTGATAATATTGAAAACAATCGAAACAATCACAATAGTAAATAACCATATGCATAAATAAATGGGAAACTGGAAGGAAATGCATGCGGTACAATATCAAGGTTATAGAAAGTAACGAAGATTATACAGTAGCGTCGCACCCATCTGTCGCACGCATCTAAAAAACATCGCCAGTCGTACCGCTCATACAGCGTAAGTGCGTATACCGAATATTACATAGAATAACAATATGTTAAACATATAACATATGTTCGCTCAACTAATTGCAAAGTCACTTTTACTCCGAAATACAATTCTTTAAACTAACGATTGGAATTTTGAAAAAAATCGAAATTATCATAACAGTAAATTACAGTGTGCAAAAATAAATGGAAATCTGGGAAAAAGCATACGGTACAAAATCAGGGTCAAATTAATTAACGAAGACCATCGGGTAGTATCGCTCCAATCTACCCAACACAGCAGCAGGACCTCGCAAGTCGTGTCGCTCAAACAGCGTCGGTGCGTATACTGACAATCATATAAAATAACAATTAGTTTATCAAAATAATGTCATAAGCGTACACTCATCTAATTCACACTAAGCATAACCTTAATTCACGGTATAAATATTTAAGCAGACCGTCAACTCGTTGTAGATCGTTACCCACTGGTACAGATACAAACCTACTACCGAAAGCCTTACATTCCGCGAATGTCACCGTCCACATGCATAATATACCTTCCTGTTCAGATAAAGAAGTTAGTATTTATTTCATTGACGGGCACTATAACTTCATGAGTGAAGTAGAAGATCGAGCGTTAAACACCTCGAGAACGTTGCCACCTTGTGTGAGAGACGTACGGCTAAGTGAAAGGCTTCACCTATCAGGAGATTCCGAGAGTCAAACTAGAAATTCCGGGAGTAAATCCGTTGAACGGTATTGGCAATAGGCATCTTATTTCACGGTATGAATATTAAAGTAGAGAGTTCAACCGACGGAGGGCATTATCGATTCGAATTAAGTCCTTCTTTTTATTGAATTCCATACCTTCTGACAACCTAGCCGGCTGTAGCGAGAGCCTTGCATATTGCTGACGCAAACAAATTACTAAACACATTAGCAGACGGACGCCACATTTCCATGAATACATATCAAAATCGAGAGCCAAACCGATCGAAATCGTTACCACCTTGATTGAGAATAGAATGGTTAAGTCAACAGCATCACTTACCCTGTGATTCCGAGAGACAAGCCTGGTATTCCAGGAGTAAATATGCTGAAGAGTTTAGGCAATAAGCACATTAATTCACGGTTTGAATATTAGAGTAGAGCGTCCAACCGTTTGAAAACGCTACCAATTGATATAAAGTCAAACGATTTACCGAAGGCCTTACCGTTAGAGAGGCTAACCCACCTTATCGATAGTCTAAATTCGTGTTCAGGGAATTCAGATATTATTCCTGTTAGTGACAGGCACCTCTACTTCATGTATGAATATGAAGATCGACAGGCATAATGTTCCATAACGTTATCACTTTCTGTGAGGTTCGCACAGTTAAGTCATTAGCATCACCAATACTGTGGTTCCAAGATTCGAACCGGGTATTCCTCGAGTTAATACGCTATCCAGTATAGGCAATGGACACCTTTATCTAAGTTATGAATATTAAAGTTGGGACTCAAACTGTTGGAGACCATTACTAATTGGTATAAATTCCTTCCTTTTACCGAATACATTACTTTCACAGAAAATATCCCGCTGTAGCGAATGTCATGCTTATGGCACACGGAAACAAATGAGTAGACGATATAGCAGAAGCATGCCATATTTTCACAAATAAATTAAAAGACATAGTGTCAAACCGATCGAGAACGTTACCACTCTCGTTGAGATTCGAACGGCTAAGGCAATAGCCTTTCGTATCCTGCGATTCCACAAGTCAAACCAGGTATTCCAGGAGAAAATCTGCAGAACATTATGGGCAATGGACACCTTAAATTACGGTTTGAATATTAACGTAGGCCGTCAAAGCGTTTGAGACGACACCAATTGGATTAAAGTCAAACGTTTTACCGAAGGCCTTACCTTCCGCGAATATCACTCGCTTCATCGAGAGTATAATTTCGGACACAGGGATTCAAATATGAATACATTTTATTGTGGAGCACCATAGTTTCATGCATGAATTAGAAGATCGAGAGGCAACCTGGTCCAGAACGTTACCACCATCGTTTAGAGTCGCACAGCTTAGCCAATAGCCACACCTATCATGCGATTCCGGGAATCAAACCAGGTAATCCGGGAGTAAGTCTGGTGAACAGTAATTGCAATAGACACCATAATTCATGGTATCAATATTAACATGTATATCTAAGCAGTTGTAAATCATTTCTTATTGCTACAGAGTTAAACGTTTTACAGAAGGCCTTGCCTTCGGGAAGATAACCCGATGTATCATAAGTATAACTTCGTGTTCAGAGAAACAAATTAGTGAACATTATAGTAATGTGGGCCTTAGTTGCATGTATGTATCAGAAGATCGAGTATCAGATGTATCGAGAACGTTGCGGCCTGCTTTGAGGGTCGAACGGTTATGCCAATAGCTTCGTCTACCCGGATATTCGGAGAGTCAAACCATGTAATCCGGGCGTAAATCCGCTGAACATTGCGGGGAGTAGAAACCTTAATTCTCGGCTTGAACATTACAATACAGCATCAAACCGTTCGAGAACGATTCCAACTGGTATAACGTCAAGCACCGAACAGACGGCCTCACCTTCGGAGAAGCATGCTCGGCGTTTCGAGAGTATATCTACCTGTTCATAAAAAGCAATTGGTCTTCATTTCAGTCACGGGCACCTCAATTTCATGCGTTAAAGAAAAGGTCGAGGGCCAAACCGTTCGAGATCGTTACCACCCTCTTTGAGAATCAAACGGCTAAGTCAATAGCTTCACCTATGCTGTGATTCCGAAAGTCAAACCAGGTATTCTGGGCGTACATCCGCTGAAGAATGTTGGCAGTAGATACCTTAATTCTCGGTTTGAATATTACAGTACAGGGTCAAACTATTGGAGAACGCTTCCAATTGGTATAAAGTCAAGTACCCTACCGATGGCCTTACCCTCGGAGAAGCAAGCTCGCCGTTGCGAGAGTATATATTCGTGCTCATTGAAAGCAATTGGTCTTTATTTCAATGACGAGCACCTTAATTTCATGCGTGAAATGAAAGATCGTGGTTCAAACCGATCGAGAACGTTATCACCTTCTTTCAGGGTCGCACAGCTAGGGCAGTAGCTTCACCTATGCTGTGATTCCGAGAGTCAAACCTGGTATTTCATGAGTAAATCCGCAGAACCGTATTGGAAATGGACAGTTTAATTCACGGATTGAATATTAGAGTAGGCCGACAAACCGCTTGACAACGATACCAATTGGTATAAAGTCAAATACTTTACAGACGGCCTTAGCTACGAAAAAGCAAATTAGCCTCTTCGACAGTATAACTTCCTGTTCCGAGGATGAAATTAATCTTCATTTCAGTGGCAGGCACCCTCTCTTCATGTATGAATTACAAAATCGATTGTCAAGCAGTACGAAAACGTCACCACTGTCTTTGACATTCGACCGTGTAAGTCAATAACTACACCTCTCCTGTGATTCCACGAGACAAACCAGCTATACCTGGTGTAAATCCGTTGAGCAGTATTGGCAATGGACATCTCAATTCACGGTCTGAATATTGATGTAGAGCGTCGCACCGTTGAGAACGCCAACAATTTGAATCAAGTCACATTTTCCGATCGCCTTAGTTGCCTTGAATCTAACCCGTTGAATCGAGAGTATAATATCGTGTTCAGTGGCATCATAGTTCGCGGTATGAAAATTACAGTAAAGCATCAAACCGATTGAGAACGTAACCATTTTCAATAAAGTCAAACACTATACCGTAAATCCCAGCCTCCAAAATCCTGTACAGCCGTATCGAGGGTATATCTATGTGTTCAGAGTAACAAATTAGTATACATTTCAGCAGACAGACTCCTCATTTTCATTCAAGACTATCAAACTCGAGACTCAAGCTTGATGGAGAACCTATCCGCCTTCTTTGAGTACCGAACGGATAAGGCAATAGCTTCACCTGTCCTGTGATTCCGAGAGTCACACAATGTATTCCCGGACCAAATACCCTGTACAGTATTGGCAATAGACACCTTAGTTCACGGTACACATATTATAGTGTAGCGACATACCGTTGTACAATGATATTCATTGGTATAGAGGCAAACTTCTTACCGAAGGCATTACCTTAATAGAACCTAACCCGCTGTATCTAGAATACAACTTCGTATCCAGAGAAGTAAACTGTGATACATTACTGTGACTGGCATCATAGATTCATGTATGAAAAAGAGGGCCGAGTATAAAACCGCTCGAGAACGGTTCCAACTTCTTTGAGAGTCGAACGGCTTAGTCAAAAGCTTCACCCAACCTGTGATTGCGATAATGGTGCCACCTACTCCAGGAGTAAGTCCGCCGCAAACAACTGGCAATAGTCACCTTCATTCGCGGTCTGTATATCACAGAGCAATGTCATCCCGTCGGAGAACCTGATTCAAATATTAAAAAGTCATTCTTTTTTCCGAATACACTACCTTCCTGGAACCTAACCCGGTGCAGCGGGTGCCTTGCTTAGTGCTCACGGAAGTAAAGTAGTACTGATGTTAAATGGCGGACAGTTTAATTTCATGTATCAGTAGGAAGATCGAGGGTCATACCACCCGAGAACGTTACCTCCTTCTGTGAGAGATTAACGGCTATGTAATAGCTAGACCTATCCTGTGATTCGGAGATTCTAACCAGGTATTGCTGGAGTATATCCGCTGAACAGTATTGGAAATAGACAACATATTTCACGGTTTGAATATCGAAGTAGGGAGTCAATTCGTTTATGAACACAACCAATTTGTAGTACTTCATACACTTTATCGCACCCCGTACCATCCGGGAACATAACCCGCTGTATTGACGGTAATACTTCGTGTTCCGAGAAAGAAATTAGTAAACTTTTTAGTGACAGGCATCTTAACTTCATGTATGAATTAGAAGATGGAGGGTCCATCCGTTCGTGGACGTTGCCGCCTTCTGTGAGATACGGACGACAAAGTCAATATCTTCACCTATCCTGCGATGCGGACAGGCAAACCAGGTATTCCAGAAGTAAATCCGCTGACGAGTGTGGGCAATAAGCCATTTAATTCACGTTTTGAATATTAACATATAGCGTCAAACCGTTTGAGTTACCAATTGCTATGACGTCGATCGTTTTACCTACGGATTACATTCCGACAAACTCACCCGCTTCATTGATAGTATAACTTCGTGATCAGAGGTCAGATTAGTGCATATTATAGTGACGGCACCTTAAATTCATGTATAAATTAGAATATCGACCTTCAAATCATTCGAGGATATTACCGCCCTAATTGAGGTTCGAACGGATAGGTCAACAGCTTCATCTAACCTATGGTTCCGACGGTCAGAACTGATGCCCCAATTGTTAATTCGCAGCAGAGTATTGGCAATAAACACCTTAACTCGCAGTATGAATATTAAAGTAGAAGGTCAATCTGTCGGAGAACATTACCACCTTCGTTGAGAATAGAACGTCTGATGCAATAGCTTCACCTGTTCTGTGATTCCTAGAGCCATACGCGGTATTCCTGAAGTAAATCCGCTGAATTGTATTGGCAATTGACACATTGATTCACGACTATAACGTCAAATCCTCGGAGAACATTACCAATTGTTATAAAATCATTCTTTTTACCGAATAAGTTACCTTTCGAGAACCTAATCCGCGGTACGAAGAGCCTCGCCTAGTGTTCACGGAACCAAATTAGAAGACATTTTAGCATATGGACACCTTATTTTCATGTATGAATAGCAAGATCGAGGGTCAACCCGTTTGAGAACGTGTACACCATTTCTAAGAGTAGCACAGCTAAGGCAATAGCATCACCTATCCAGTGATTCCAAGAGTCGAGCACGGTACACTGGGTATAAATCCGCTGAACAGTATTAGCAATAGGCACCAAATTTCACGGTACGAATATTACACTAGAAGGACGATCAGTCGAAGAGCAGTACCAATTGGTATAGAGTCATTCTTTTTACTGAATACATTACGTTCCTTGAACGAAAACCTCTGTACCGAGCGTCATGCTTAGTGCTCACGGAAGCAAATTAGGAGACATATTAGCAGACGGGCACCTTATTCTCATGTAGCAATAGAAAAATCGACAGTCAAACTATTCGGGAGCGATCCCGAATTCTTCAAGCGTCGAACTGTTAATTCAATAGCTTCACGTATCCTGCTATTCCGATAGGCAAACCAGGAATTCCGGATGTCAATCCGCCGTGCACTATTGGTAATGGACACCTTAATTCACGGCTTGATTATTAAAGTTGTGCAGAAATCCGTTACAGAACGTTACTAGTTGGTATATAGTCAAACGTCTTACCAATCACCTTACCTTCCGCGAACATAAATCGCAGCAGCGATTGTGTTGCTTCGTGCAAAACAAATTAGTATACATTGACGTGACTGGCACCTTAATTTTATGCATGGATGAGTATATCGGGAGGCAAACCGTTCCTGGACGTTACCACCTTCGTTGAGATTTTCACACCAATGCCAATTGCCTCACCTATACTTGTGATTCCGTGAGTCACACCAGGTACATCAGGAGAAAATCCGCTGCATTCTAATGGCAATGGATACCATAATTCGCTGCATGAAGAATATTAATGTAGGGTGTGAAACAGATTGAGAACCTTTCCGATTGGTGTAATATCAATAGTTTTACAGAAGGTCTCACCGTCTGAGAATCTAACCCGCTGTACCGGGAGCATAACTTCCTGGCCAGAGAGACAAATTAGTATCCATTTCAGTGATGATCACCATAATTTCGTGCATGAATTGGAAGATCGGGAGTCAAACCGTTCCAGAGCTTTATAACGTTCGCTGAAAGACGAAGGGCCAAGTCACTAGCTTCACCTATCCTGTAACTGCGAGTGACAAGCCAGGTATTCCGGTAGTAAATCTGGTGGAAACTATTGGCAATTGGACCCATATTTCACGGTATAAATATTAAGGTAGAGCATCTAACCGTTTCAGAACTTCACCAACTCGTATACGATCGTTCTTTTTACCAAAGGCCCTACCATCCGAGAAGCCCAACCGGCTGTTAGTAGTGTCCTGCATAGTATTCGTGGAAACAAAATATGTGAGAGCGGGTCCCGTTGATTTCAAGTATGAATTAGAAAATCGAGGGTCGACCGTCGAGATCGTTACCACCTTTTCTGAAAGTCGAATGGCTCAGTCAATGGCTTCACCTACACTTACGACTCCGAGAGTCAAGCCTCGTATTTGTGGAATAAATCTGCTGAACAGTATTGGCAATAGACAATTTATTTCACGGCTTGAATATTAGAGTAGAGAGTCAGTCCGTTCGAAAACACAAACAATTCCGATAAAGTCGAACGTTTTACCGAAGACATTACCCACCGGAAAATTAACCGGCTGTATCGAGTGTAGAACTTCGTGTTCAGAGATACAAATAACAATACATTTCAGTGTGCGGACCGTTAGTTTCATGCATGAATAAGAAGATATACCGACTAACCGATGTTGAACGTTCCCAATTCGTATAGAGTGAAACATAATCACCGAAGACCTTACCATCCGATAGGGAGCGTTTCAACACGCTGCTAGGCTCTCGATACAGAGAGGATCGAATTAGCATATATTTTGGTGACGATCGCCTTAATTTCATGTATAAAGCGGAAGATCGAGTGTTAAACCGTTTGAGAACGTTACCACTTTCTTTGAAAGACGAACGGCAGGGTCAGAAGCTTCACCTATCCTGCTATTCCGGGAGTCAAACCAGGTGTTCGGGAAGTAAATCCGCTAAACAGATTTAGTTGCAGACACATTAATTAACGGCATGAATAATAAAATAGAGCGTCACACCGTTTGAGAACATTACCAATTTCTATAAAGTCAAACGTTTCACAGAAGGCCTTACCCTCCGAAAGACAATCCCGCTGTATCGAGAGCAGAACACGGTTTTCAGAGGTACAAAACAGCATACATTTTAGTGTCGTGCACCGTAATTGCTAGCATGAACTATGAGATCGGGGGTGAGGCGGTTCGTGAACGTTAGCACTTTCTGTGAGAGTCGACCGGCTATGTCAATCGCTTCACCTACCCTGTGATTCGGAGAGTAAAACCAGGCACTCCGGGAGTTAATCCGCTATAGAGTTTTGGCACATACCTCAATTCACGGTTTGAATATTAACGTAGAGCGTCAAACCGTTTGAGGTCGTTACCAATTGGATCAAAGTCAAACGTTTTACGGATGGCCTTCCCTTGAGCGAACTAGAGTTAAACCACTCGAGAAAGTTTCCACCATCTGTGAGAGACGAAAATCTAATTGAATCGCTTCATCTATCATAAGATACCGAGAGTAAAACTAGGTATTTCGGAAATAATTGCGCTGAACAGTTTTAGCACCAGACAGGTCTATTTGACGGTATAAATTTTAAAGCACATAGTCAAACCATTGTAGATCGGTTCGATTTGTTACAGAGTCAAACTTTATACCGAAGGCCTTACCCTCGAAGAACGTATAAAGCTGTATCGAGAGTAATACTGCGTGTTCAGTGAAACACATTAGTATACATTTTAGTGACGGGCATCTTAATTTCATGTATGAATTAGAAGATCGTGGGTCAAACCTTTCGGGATTGTTACCACCTTCCTTGAGATTCGATCGGCTAAGTCAATAGCTTCACCAATCCTGTGATTCCGAGAGTTACAATAGGTAAATCAGGAGTCAATCTGCTGTACACAATTGGCCATGGACACCTTGATTCACGGTATGAATATTGAAATACAGCGTCACACCGTTCGACAACGCTACCAGCTACTATGAGAGTCGATCTGCTGCGTGAATAACTTCACCTATACTTGTGATTCCGAGAGTCAGGCATGGTATTCCAGAAGTAGATCCATTGAATAGCACTGGCAGTGAACACCTTGTTTCACGGCTTGAATATTAAAGTAGAGAGTCAGTCCGTTGGAGAAAATAGACAATTGATATAAAGTAATTCCTTTTACCGAAAACCATACCTTTCTAGAAGCTAACACGCAGTATCCAGTATCATGCTTTCCGCTCACGGAAACTTTCTAGTTGACGCGCAGCATTTTCATGTATGAATAGCAAAACCGAGAGTCAAACCGTAGGAGAACGATCCCACCTTATTTGAAGGGCAGACATCTAAGTCAATAGCTTGACATATCCTATGATTGCGAGAGTAATACCACGTATTCTAATTGTAAATAATATTGGCTATAGCCTCCGTAATTCTCGGCATGAATATTAACGTTAGGTGTCAAACAGTCGGACATCATTAGCAATTGGTATAAAGTCATTCCTTTTATCCTATACCACACACTCCGAGAACGCAGGACGCCGAAGCGATTGCCTTGCTTCGCGTTCATAGGAACGAATTGGGAGACATTGTAACAGAAGCACACCTTACTTTCATATATGAATTAGCAGGTCGTGTGACAAACTGTTCGGGAATGGTACCACCTTTTTGAAAGTCGAACGGATAAGTCAATAGCTTCACATATCCTATGACTCCTAGAGTCAAACCTATTATTCCGCGAGTCAATCCGATGTACACTATTGACAATGGAATCCTCAATTCCCGGTCTGAGTATTAAAGAAGAGCGTCAAACCGTTGTAGAACGTTACCTATTGGTATTGAGTGAAATCTTTCACCGAAGGCCTCACCTTCCGAGAACGAAACTCGCTACATGGAGAGTACAACTTAGTGTTCAGAGAATCAGATTGGTATACATATTAGTGACAGGCACCATAACTTCATGTATGTACCTCAAGTTCATGAAGGAATTAGAAGATCTATTGTCAAACCGTAAGAAAACGTTACAACCTTCTCTGATATTCGTACGACTTAGTCAATATCCTCGCCTACGCTGTTATTCGGAGAGACAAACCAGGTATTCCGGGCGTAGATCCGATGAACAGTATGGGCAATAGCATTAACAATTTACTGAGTCAAAGCGCTGTAGGAAGTTACCTATTGGATGAGAGTCAAACATTATACCGTGAGTCTTACTTTTCGCTAACCTAACACACTGTGTGCAGAGTATAACTTCGTGTTCGCAGAATAAAATTAGTGAACATTTTAGAGATGGGCTCGTTAATTTCATCTATGATTTAGAAGATCGTGTGTCAAACCTTTCCATAACGTTGCAGCCCCCTTTGTGATTCGAACGGGTAAGTCAAAGGATTCACCTACCCTGTGATTCCGAGTATCAAACGAGATGTTCCGGAAGAAAATGCGCTGCACATTATTGACAATAGACACCTTAATTCACGGTACGAGTATTACCGCAGAAGGTCAATCCGTCGAAGTATATTACTAATTGCTACAGAGTCATTCTTTCTACCAAAGACCTTCCTGCAAAATAACCCGCTTTAGCGTGTGTCATTCCTAGTGCTCATATATACAAATTAGTTGACATATTAGCAGACGGATGCCTTATTTGCATGTATCAACTGAAAAATCGACAGTCAAAGCGTTCGCGAGCGATCCTACCTCCATTCAGAGTCGAAGGGCTAAGTCAATAGTTTCGCGTACCCTGCTAATTCCATAGGCATACAAGGTATGCCGGGAGACTTTCCATTGCATAGTACTGATACCTTTATTCACGGAATGCATGATAAAGTACTCAGCAAATGATTGGTGAATAATACCAAATGTTATGAAATCAAACTTTGTACCGGATACCTTACCTTCCAAGCACCTATACCGCTGCAGCGAGTGTCATGCTTGGAGCACACAGAAACAAATTAGTATACATATTCGCAGGCGGGTACCTTATTCTCATGAAGGATTAGAATAGTCGGGAGTGAAAACAATCGAGAACGTTCCCACCTTCTTTGGTTGACGAACGTCTAAGTGAATAGCTTCAACTATCCTGTGATTTCGTTAGTCAATCCATGCGCTCCAGCACTAAATACGCTGAACAGTTTTGGCAAAAGATACCTGCCATCGCGGTATGAATCATAAATTAGAGTGTCAAACCGTTGGAGAACATTACGTACATTTATAGAGCCGTACCTCAAACCAAAGTCCTTATCTTGTGAGAAGGTAACGCACCGCAGTGTGTGTGTTGCTTACTATAAACGGAAACAAATTAGTATAAACTGGAGTGACGGGAACCATATTTTCATGTTTAAATAGCAAAATAGCGTGTAAATCCGTTGGAAAACGACACCACCTCCTTTGGTATTCGAAGGATAGGTCAATAGCTTCATCTACCCTGTAATTCCCAGAGTCAAACCATGTATTGCGGGAGTAAATACGCTGAACAGTTTTGGCAATAGACTCCTCAATTCGCGGTATGAATAACAAAGTAGAGAGTCAAACCACTATAGAACGTTACGTACAGTTATAGAGTCATACTTTTTAACGAACACCTTTACCTCCGTGAAGCTAACCCGCCGTATGAAGAGCATAACTTCGTGTTCAGGGAAGCATTATAGTATGTATTTTAGTGACGGGCGCCATAATTTCATGTAAGAATGAGAAGATCGATTGTCAAGCCTTTCGAGAATGTTAGCACTCTCTTTGAGGGACGATCGACTAAGTAAATAGCTTCACGTTTCCTGTGCTTCAATGAGTCAAACCAGGTATTGGCAATCGATTGCTTAGTTTACGGTGTGAATATTAAAGT
>NW_027469684.1:0-78370 GCF_051020765.1 Lasioglossum baleicum
AGACCATAGAGCAGTGTCGCACCGATCAAGGGAACGCAACTACAACATAAGTCCAGCCGTGTCGCTCTTTAAGCGTAGGTACGTATACAGACAATCATATAAGATAACAATATTATTAACAAGGAAATGTCGTAAACGTACAATTTCAGAGGCACTTTTAGTAAGAAATACAATTTCTTTAAATAAAATTGAAAATTTCGAAGAAGAACGAAAATATCACAACAGTAAATTACAATATCTATAAGTAAATAGAAAACTGGGATAGAATGCATTTGGTACAAAATCAAGGCTAAGGAATTCACAGAAACCATACAGTAATGACGCTTCGAGATGCCGTGTACAACTGCAGGACCACGACAGTCGTCTTGCTCCGGCTGGGTAAGTACGAATACAGACAATCGTATAAAATACCAATAAGCTTAACAAAATACTGTAATAAACGTATTCAAATACTCGTACGTACTCAACTAATTCAAAAGGAACCTTTACAAAGAATTACAATTTTTCAAAATAAAATTGAGAATTTTGAAATATATCGAAAATATAATAATATTAAATTACAGTATGTATAAATAGATAGAAGACTGGGATAAAATGCATACGGTACAAAATCAAGGCAATAGAAATTTCGGACAACCATAAAGTAGTGTCGTTCCGGTCTACGGAACGCAACTGCAAGACGACTCCAGTCGTGTTGTGCCGCCACCGAAGATACATATGGAGACAATCATATAAAATAACAGGGAATATCACAAAATATTGTCACAAACGTATGCTCAACTAATTCCAAAGGCACTATTCATGTACAATACAATTTCAAAAATAAAAATTCGAAATTTTGAAAATAATCGAAAATATGACATCATTGTATTTCAGTATGTATAAATAAATGGAAGAGTGGGAAAAAATGCATGTGTTACGAAATGATGGTTTAAGAAATTAACGCAGACCATGAAACAGTGCCGCTCCGTTATGCCGTACGCAACTACAAGGCCCCGCCAGGCGAGTCGTTTCGGCACCGAAAGTACGTATACAGACTCTCGCATAAAATAACAGTACGTTTAACAATATAATGTCATAAACATAGACTCAATTAATTCCAAAGCCCCTTTTCCTAAAAAATATAATTTCTGAAACTAGAGATTGGAAAATTTCAAGAAAATTGAAAATACCACAACAGTAGATTACAGCATGTATATATAAATGTAAGATTGGTATAAAATGCATACGGAAAAATCGCAACGTTAGAGAAATTAGCAAAGGCCATCCAGTGGTGACGCTTTGATCTACAGTTCGCAACTACATGATCATTCTAGCCATGTCGCCCCGAAAGCGTAGGTACGCATACAGGCAATCATATAAAACAATAATCAGATTAACAAAATACTGTAATAAACGTACACTCAAGTAATTCCAAAGACACTATTCCTATGAAATATAATTTTTTAAATTAATAGTTAAAAATTTTGAGAGTAATCGAAAATGTCATAACACTGAACTGCAGTATGGGAAATAAATAGAAAATTGCGAAAGCATGCATACGGTTCAATATCATGGTTAATGGAATTGACAAAGATCCTTCTCTAGTGTCGCTCCGATTAGCCGTACGCAACTACAACATATCGCCAGTTGTGTAGCTTTTGCAGCGTAGGTACGCATACAGGCAATCATTTAATGTGACAACAAATTTAACGAAATATTTCCATAAAGTTTGACTCCTTTAAATCCAATGGCACTTTTACACAGAAGTACAATTTTTGAAATAAATTATAGGAAATTAAAAACAGAAGTCGAGATTAACATAACAGTAGACTACACTATGTAGAAATAAATAGAAAACAGCGAAAGAACGCTATGGTAGAATACTAAGGTTAAAGAAATTAACACGGACCATAGAGTAGTGTCGCTACGATCCACCGAACACATATGCAAAACCACTGCTGCTGTGTCGCTCCGGGAGCGCAGGTAATGCATACAGACAATCATAAAATACGACAACAAATTCAACAAGATATTGTGATAAACGTCGGCATAACTGATTCAAAAGAAACTTACACCCAGAAATACAATTTTTTATACTAACAATCGAAAATTTTGAAAAATCAATGATAACATAACAGTGAAATACCGTATGATTAAATAAATAAATGACCGGGAAAATGCATTCCGTACAAAATTAAGTTTAACGAAATTAAATATGACCCTTCAGTAGTGCCGCTTCGACCTGCCGTACGCGAATAAAGGACATCGCAATTAGTGTCGCTCCTGCAGCGTAGGTACGTATACAGGAAACCATATAAAATAACAATATGTATAACAAAATATTGGCATAAACGTACACTCACCTATTTCCAGATACACTTTTACTAAGAAGTTCAATTTCTGAAACTATCAATTGGAATTTTGAAACAAATGGAATATCAAATCACTAAATAATGGTAAGTAGTATTAAGCAGAAAAGCGAACAAAATGCATACATTACGGCACCATGACTAAAGAAATTAACGAAGACCAGCCAGTTTTGTCGCAGCGATCTGCCGAATGCAACGGCAAGTCCACTCTTGTCTTGTCGCACCGGATGCGTAAGTACGCATACAGGCAATCATATATAGCAACAATATGGTTAGCAAAATATTGCCATAGACGTACACTCACACAATTGCCAAAACGCATTTACTGAGAAATACAATTTTTCATATTAACAGTTGGATATTTTGTAGAAAATCGGAAATATCATACGAGTAAATTGCAGTGTGTAGAAATAAATAGAAAACATCGAAGGAATGCGCTCGGTACAATATCAAGGTTAGGAGGTTCGCGTAGATCATATCCTAATTTCGCTCTGATCTACCGAACGCAAATGCAGGATAACTCCAGCTGTGTCGCACCGACAGCGTAGGTACTTATACAGACTCTCATATAAAGCAAAAATATATTTAACAAGATAATGTCATAAACGTACACTCAACTAATTTCAAAGGTACTTTTAGTAAGAAATACAATTTTTTAGAATATAAAGATAGAATTTTGTAATATATCGAAAATATCATAATATTAAATTACAGTATGTATGAATAAATGGAAAACTGGGAAAAAATGCGTACGGTACAGTATCGAGGCAATAGTAATTTCCGACGACGAGGTAGTGTCGATCCCATCTACCGAACGCAAGTGCAATACGACTCCAGTCGTGTGGTGCCGGCAGCGAAGGTACATATTTAGAGAATTACATAATATAACAGGTAATATAACATAATATTGACACAAACGTATGCTCAACTAATTCCAAAGGCACATTTCATGCACGATTCAATTTCTGAAATTAAAAACTTGAAATTTTGAAAAAAAATCGGGAATAACATAACAGTATATTGCAGTTCGTGTCCAGATATAGAAGTGATTCCCCATTTCAGTGACGGACACCTTAACTACATGTGTGTATTAGAAGGTCGAACATCAAGCCTTTCGAGAAGATTACCACCTTCTTCCAGAGACGAACGGAAAAGTCAATAGCTACACCTACCATGTGATTCGGGAGGCAAACCAAGTATTCCGGGAGTAAATCCGCTGAACAGTAATGGCAATGGTATTGGCAATGTGCTGAGTCAAACCGTAGTAGAAGTATACCTATGCGTAGGGGGTGAAACTTTACACCGAGGACATTTACTTTTCGCGATCCTATCCCGCTGTATCGATAGCATAACTACGAGTTCAGAGATACAAATTAGTATATATTTTAGTTACGGGTACCTTAATTGCATGTACGAATAAGGAGATCGAGGATAAAACCGATCGAGAATATTACCACGTCATCTGCGAGTGGAACGGCTAAGGCAATAGCTTCTGCTGTCCTGTGATTCCGAGAGCTAAACCAGGTATCGGGCAGTCAATCCGCTGAACAGTATTAGCAATGGGCACATTAAATCACGGGTTGATACCAAAGTAGTTCGTTAAGCCGTTTGAGACCATTACCAATTGGTATAAAGTGAAACACTTTACCGTTGGCCTCACCTTTGGAGAACCCATCCTGCTGTAGCGATTGGCTTGCTTAGTGTTCATCGGAACAAATTAGTAGACATATTGGCAGACGGGCACCTCATTTTCATATATGAATAGGACGATCGAGGGCCAAAACATGCGAGAACATTACCACATTCTTCGAGAGGCCAACTACTATATCAATACATACACCTATCCTGTGATTCCGAAGGTCAGACCACGTACTCCGGGAGTGAATACACAGTCCAATAATACCAATGGACCCGTCAATTAATGGTACGAATAATAAAGTGGAGACTCATACCGTCGGAGAACATTACCAATTCGTATTAAGTGATACTTATTATCGAATACCGTCCCTCCTTGAACCTAACACGATGCAGCGATTGCCTCGCTCATTGTTCACGAAAACAAATTGGTAGACAATTTAGAGGACGGACACCACATTTTTGCGTATAAATATCCACATCCAGACTCAAAGCGTTTAAGAACGTTACCACCTTCCATGAGAATTGCACAGCTAAGTCAATAGCTTCATATACCCTGTCTTTCGAAAGACAAATCAGATATTCCTGCAGTAAATACGGTGTACAGAATTGGCAATAAGCACTTCAATTCACGGTTTGAATATTCAAGCAGGCCGTCAAACCGTAATATAACAACACCTGCTGGTATAGGGTCAAACTTCTCCACAGTGTTTACCATCCGAAAGACTAGGCCGCTGTATTGAGAGTATAACGCCGTGTTCAGAGGTACAAACTAGTATACATTTAAGTGACGTGCACATTAATTTCATGCATTAAAGATAATACTGAGGGTCAAAGCTCTCGAGAACCTTACCACCTTATGTGAGAGACGAACAGCTATGTCAATAGCTTTACCTATCCTGTGATTCAGAGGGACAAACCAGGTATTCAGTGAGTAAATACGCTGAAGATTATTTTCAATAGATACCTTAATTCACGGTTTGAATAGTAAAGTAGAGCGTCAACCTTTTGAGAGCATTGCCAAGTGGTATAAAGTCAAACACATGACGGGTGATCTCACCTTCGGAGAAGCAAACACGCCGATTCGAGAGTATAGCCCGTGTTCATAGAAAGAAATTGGAATTCATTTCAGTAACGGGCACGTTATCTTCATCTATGAATTGGAAGATTCAAGTTCAAACATTTCGAGACCGTTACCACATTCTACGACATTCGAACGGCTTTGTCAATAGCTTCCGCTATCCTGTGATACCGAGAGTCTTATATGGTAATGCGGGATTAAATCCGCTGATCTGTATTGGCAATAAATACAATAGATCACGGTATGAATAGTAAAGTGAAGCCTCAAGCCGTTTGAGAACGTTACCAATTCCCATTAAGTCTAACCTTTCACTGTAAGGCCTTACCATCCGTCAACCTCGCCCCTTTCATCAAGAATATAAGTTCCTGTTCAGAGAAAGAAATTACTAATAGCTTCAGTGACGGGCATATAAACTTCATTGTATGAATTGGAAGATCGACGGTCAAACAGTTCGAGGACGTAACCACCATCTTTGAGAGTCAAGCGACTCAGATTACAGCTTCTACCGTCCTGTGATTCCTAGGAACAAAACTGGTTTTCCGGGAGTAAATCCGCTGAATGGTATTGGCATTAGACGCCTTAATTCACGGTTTGAATATTACAGTAGCAGGTCAATCCGTCGGAGAACATTAGCAATGTGTATAGAGTCATCCTTTTTACCGTATACATTGCCTTCCTAGAACCTATCCCGTTGTTGAGATTGTCACGCTTAGTCCTCACGGAAATAAATTGGTAGACATTACAGCAGAGGCAGACCTCATTTTGATATATGAATTGGTAGATCGAGGGACAAGCAGTTCGAGAACGATTCCACCTTCTGTGGGAGACGAACGGGTGGGTCAACAGCTTGACCTGTCCGGAGAATCAGAGAGTCAAAGTCTGTATTCCGGGTGCAAATTTGCGGTACACTGTTCGCAATAGGTGCCTTAACTCGAAAAATGAATATTAGAGTTGTGCGTCAAACTGTTCGAGATCGTTACCAATGGCTCTAAAGTCTGTCGCTCTAACGAAGATAAGACCCACCAAAAAAATAACCCACTGTATCGATAGTATTACTTCGTGTTCATAGTTTGAAATTAGTATTTATTTCAGTGAAAGGCACCATAACTTCATGCATGAATTAGAAGATCGATAATCGAACCGTTCGAGAACGTTACTACACTCTTTGCGAGTCGAACTGATAAATCAACAGCTCCTCCTATCCTGTGATTCGCAGAGTCAAACCAGGTACTCCGTGAGTATGTCCGCTGATCGGCTTTGGCAGTAAACACCTCACTTCATGGTTTGAACATTAAAGTAGAGCGTAATACCGTCTGAGTGCGTTACAAATTGTTATAAACTCAATCGTATAAGCGGATTCCTTACCCTCGGCAAACCTCGGCAGCTTCATCTATAGTATAACATCGTCCTCAGAACATGAAATAAGTCTTCAATTCAGTGACGGGCACCTTAATTACTTGTATGAATTAGGAGATCGTGGGTCAATCCGCTCGAGAACATTACCACCGCCTGTGAGAGACGAACCGCTACATCAAGAGGTACCCCGATCCTGCGGTTCCGAGAGTCCATCCAGGTATTCCGGGGTAGCTCAGGTGAACAGTATTGTAATGAGACACCGTAATTCACGGTTTGAATATAAAAGTAAAGCGTCAAACCCTTTTAGAACGTTACCAATTTGTGTAAAGTCAAACGTTTACCAAAGCCGTTAACTTCCGCGATTTTCACCGGCACAATCGAGAGTATAACTTGGTGTTCAGAGAAATGATTTAATCTTCATTTGAGTGACGGGCGCCTGAACATCATGTATCTATTAGAAGACCGACGGTAGATACGGTCGAAAACTTTACCAGCATCTGTGAGAGACGAACGGCTAAGTCAATATTTTCACCTATCCTGTCATTCGGAGAGTCAAACCAGGTATCCCTGGAGTAAGTCCGCTGAACACGATTAGTAATAGACACCTTAATTGATGGTTTGAGTATTTAAGTAGGGCGTCAAACCGTCTTAGAACGTTACCAATTCGTATAAAGTCAAACGCTGCCACGAAGGCGTTAACTTCCGCGAATATCACCGGCTTCATCGACAGTGTAACGACGGATTATGAGAAAGATGTTAGTTTTCATTTCGGTATCGGGCACCATAACTTCATGTATGGATTTGTAGCTCGATTGACAATCCGCTCGAGAACGTTGCCACTGTCTGTGAGAGACGAGCGGCTATATCGATAGCTTCACCGATCCTGCGATTCCAAGAGTCAAACCAGGTATTCCAGGAGCAAATACGCAGAACAGTATTGCCAGGAGACACCTTAATTCGCGGAGTGAATATCAAAATAGAGCGTCGCACCGGGTGACAAAGATACTGATTGCAATTTCAG
Source organism: Lasioglossum baleicum (assembly GCF_051020765.1). Classification (NCBI taxonomy): domain Eukaryota; kingdom Metazoa; phylum Arthropoda; class Insecta; order Hymenoptera; family Halictidae; genus Lasioglossum; species Lasioglossum baleicum. The sequence continues at coordinate 7,445 of NW_027469684.1, forward strand.
TCAAACATTTTACCGAATGCCTTACCGTCAGAGAAGCTAACCCTCCGTATTCAGAGTACAGCTAGGTGTTTGGGGAAACGCATTGGTATATATTTTAGTGACGGCATATAAATTTCATGTATCAATAAGAAGGTCGAGTGCAAAACATTCGTGACCGTAACCACCTCCTATGATATTCGGACAACTGAGTCGATAGCTTCACCTATCCAGTGATGCGGAGAATCAAAGCAGGTATTCCGGGAGTCCATCCGCAGTACACTATTTGCAATGGACAACTTAGTTCACGGCTAGAATATTATACTACATAGTCAAACATTTGTAGACCGTTACATAATGGGATAATGTCAAAAGCTTTACTGAAAATCATTCTAACCGTGAAATTAACCCGATGTATGTGGAGTGTTAATTCGTACTCAGAGATAGCAATTAGTATACATTGCAGTGACGTGCACCTTATCTTCCTGTATGAATTCGAAGATCCAGAGTCAAACCGTTCGAGCACGCGACCACACTCATTGAGATACGAACAGCTAACACAATAGCTTCATTGAGAGTCGAACGTCAAAATCTGTAATGTCACCTGTCCCTGTGCTTACGAGAGTCAAACCACGTATTCCGGGTATACAGCCGCTGAACGTTATTGGCCAAACACACCATAATTCACGGTATGAATATTAAGGTCGACAGCCAAACCGACGGTGAACATTTCCAATTTGAATACGATCAGTATTCTTACGGAAATCCTTACCATCTGTGAACCTCACCGTCTGAATAGAGAATATAACTTCGTGCTTCAGGAAGAAAATTTGTGTTCATTTTAGAGACGGGCAACCTAATTTCACATATGAATAAGAAGAGCGATCGTCAAACCGTTCGAGAACGATACCTCCATATTTGAGTGTCGAACGGTTAAGTCAAAAGCTTCACCTATCCTGATATTCCGCTAGGGAAACCAGGAATTCCGGGAATCTATCTGCGGCACAGTACTGCTGATAGACGCCATAGTTCACGGTATAAATTTTAAAGTGCAGAGTCAACCCTTTGTAGAACAGTACGTATTCGTATAAAGTCAAACTTTTACCGAAGGCCTCGCTATCCGAGAAGCCTAGATGGGTGCAGGGAGTGTTAATCTGACTGTTCGCGGAAACAAACTGGTTCATTCTTCAGCAGACGGACACCTTATTTCTGTGTATGAATAGCATAATCGAGGGTCGAACCTTCCGAGAACGCAGATCTACGTTAATAACATAACCCTTCCTATGATTCCGAGACACAAATCTGGTACTCCGAGAGTAAGTTCCCAACGCAGTATCGGAAAGAGGCAGCTTAATTCACGGTGCGAATATTAAAATAGAGAGTCAAACTGTCGTAGAATATTAGCAGTTTGTATAAAGTCATTTTCTTACAGAATACGTTACGTTCCGAGAACATATCCCCTTGTCGCGAGTGTCAGCATAGTGCGCACGGATAGAAATTAGTAGACATTTTCACATATGGACACCTTATCTTCGTGTATGAATGGAAAGATCGAGTGTCAAACAGTCCTAAAACGATCCGTCATTCATCGAGAGTCGAACTGTTATGCTAATTGGTGCACTTATCCTGTTATTCCGAGGGACAGACCAGGTATTCCTGGTGTCAATGCGCTGTGCACTATTGACAATAGACGCCTTAATTCACGGTTTGAATATTAATGTAAAGCGTCAATCGGATTGATAGCATTACCAATTTGTATTAAGTAAGACGTTTTACGGAAGACGGTACCCACCGAAAGCATAACGCACTGTGTCATGAGTATAATATGGTCCTCAGTGGTTGGAATTGGTATACTTTTAGCAGGCGTACAAGTTGTTTCCGTGTACTAATAGCAAAATCGAGGCTGAAACCGTTCTAGAATGACCACCTTCGCTGAAATTCGAACGGTTGTCAATAGCATCATCTATCCTATGATTCCGAAAGTCAAACCAGGGATTACGGGTGTAAATCCCCTGAAAGGTATTGGTAATAGACATCTTTCTTCACTGCTAGAATATTGAAGTACAGCGTCAAACGGTTGTACAACTTAACCTATTCTCATAGATTGATACTTTTACCGGGGGCCTCGCCTTCCAAGCTGCCTACCCCACTGTAGCAAGTGGCTACTTAATGTTAACGGAAACAAATTGATAGATATTTTAACAGACGGACACCACGTTTTCCTGCATAAAACTCAAACTGCATACACAAACCGTTGGAGATCGTTACATCCTTGTTTGATAGTCGGACGGCTAAGTCAATGGCTCCACCTGCTATTCGCTTCCGCGATTCAAATCAGATATTCCGGGAGCAAACCAGCTTACAGCATTAGCATTAAACACCACAGTTCGAGGTATAAATATTAAAGAACAGAGTCAAACTGCAATAGAAAGTTACATATTGGTATAGAGACCAACTTTTTGCCGAAGACCTTCCTTGCCGAGATGCTAACCCGCTGTACCAAGAGTATCGCTCCGTATTCTGAGGGACGGATTAGTATACATTTGAGTGACTGGCGCCATAATTTCAATTATGAATTCGAAGATATATTGGTCCAACCGTTCGAGAACGTTACAGCCGTCTTTGAGACTCAAGCTGATATGTCAATAGCTTCAACTATCCTGTGATTTCGAATGGCAAACCAGGTACTCTGGGAGTAAATCTGCTGAGAAGTATTGCCGTTAGAAACATTAATTCACCGCATGAACACTAAAGTAGAGAGGAAAACCGTCGGTGAACAATGCAGGTAGGTCAGTCATTCCTCTTACAGACTTCCTTACATTCCGAGAAAATAACTGGCAGCAGGGAGTGTGTTGCTTCGTGTTCAGTGAAACAAATAAGTTTTCATATTTGTGTCGAGGTCATTGATTTCATGTATGAATGAGAGGATCGAGGGGCAAACCGTTCCAGAATGTTACCAACTTCGTAGAGAATCTCACATGTATGACAATAGCTTCACCTATCCAGTGATTCGGAGAGTCACGCCAGGTATTCCTGGAGTGAATCCGCTGACCGGTATTGCCAATACATTCCTTAATTCGCGGAGAGAACATTAAAATAGAGCGTCACACAGTGTGAGAAAGTTACTAACTGCTATGAAGTCAAAACGATCTACCGAATGCCTTACAGTTCGAGAAGCTATCCCACTTTAATCGCGAGTATGACGTCGTGATAAGAGGAACAAATTAGTATGCATGTGTGCGACTGGAAGCTTAATTTCATTACTGAATTAGAAGATTGTGTGTCAAACCGTTCAAGAACGTTACCACCTTCTGTGAGAGACGAACGTCTAAGTCAATAGCATAACATATCCTGTGATTCTAAGAGTCAAACAAGGTATACCGGAAGTAGATCGGCTGAACAGTATTGGCAATAAACACCATAATTCACTGTTTGAATATTACTGAAGAGTGTCAAATCTATTGAGAACGTTACCAATTGCTATAAAGTCAAACGTTTGACCGAAGACCTTACCCTCCGGACATCTAACCCGCTGTATCGAGAGTATAACATGGGGTTCAGTGGGACGAATTAGTATACATTTTAGTGACGCGCAACCCAATTTCCTGCATCAATTAGAAGTTCGACTGTCAAACTTTTAGAGAACGATACCATCTTTTTTAAAAGTCGAAAATCTAAGTCAACAACTCCACCTATCCTGTTGTTCCGATAGTAAAACCAGGTATTCCGAGGGTAAGAGCGCAGAAAAAATTTGGCAATAGACACCTTAGTTCACGGTTTGAATATTAAAATAGAGCGTCAAACCGTTTGAGAACGCTACCAATTGCTATAAAGTCAAAGGCATTACAGAAGATCACACCATCCGGAAAAATTAACCCGGAGTATGGATGCAATAACTTCGTCTTCAGAGAAAGAAGTTGGTCTTCATTTCAGTGATGGGCACCATAACTTCATGTATGAATTTGAAGATCGTGGGTCACAACGCTCCGGAACATTACTAACTTCTGTGAGAGACGAATGGCTAAGTCAATAGCTTCACACATCCTGATATTCCGATAATCAGGCCAAATAATCTGCGAGTTAATCCGGTGCACACTTTAGGCTGTAGACATCTTAATTCACGGTTTGAATATTAAAGTAATCAGTCTAACCTTTGTAGAACGTTACCTGTTAGTATAATGTCAAAAGTTTAACAGATGGCCTTACCCTCCGAGTACATAATCAGCTGTATCAGGAGAATGACTTCGTCATAAGAGATACAAATTAGTATACATTTTAGTAACGGGCATCTCAATTTCACGTATGAGCTAGAAGATCAAGAGTAAATCCGTTCGAGAACTTTACCAACTTCTTTGGGAATTGAACGGCTGAGTTAATATCTTCACCTATCCTGCGATTCCGAGAGTCTATCTTGGTAGTGAACGAGTAAGTCCGCTGAAGAGTACTGACAATGGGCACTTTAATTCGCGGATTAAATACTAAATTAGAGTGTGAACCCGTGAGAACGTTACCAAATGGTATATAGTCAAACGTTTTACCTAAGACCTTACCCTCCGTAAACCTAATCCGCAGTATCCAGAGTATAAATTCGTGTTCAGCGAAACGAGATAGCAGATATCATAGCGACGGGCACCGTAAAATCATGTATGAATTAGAAGATCGAGGGTCAAATCGTCCGAGAACGTTAGCACCCTCCTTGAGAGTCGAACGGATATGTCAATAGCTCCACCTACCCTGTGATTCTGAGAGTAAAAACACGTATACCTGGAGTAAATCCGCTGTACAATGTTAGCATTAGACACCGAAATTCACGGTTTGAATATTAGCGTATGTCGTCAAAGCGTTCCAGAGCGTTACCAATTTCTATAAAGGCAAACGGTTCATCGAAGGCTTTACCTTCCGCGAACATCACACTCATCATCGACGTTATGAGTTCGTGTTCGCAGGAAGTAACTAGTATTCATTTCAGTGAATTTCATTAAGTTCATATATGAATCAGATGATCGATCGTCAAACCTCTCTAGAACGATACCGCCTTCTATGAGTGTCGTTCGGCTAAGACAATAGCTTCATCTACTCTGTGATTCCAATTGACAAACCAGGTACTCCGAGAATTAATAGGCTGAACATTATTTGGCAATAGACACATTGATTCAGGGTTTGTATTCGAAATGAGTTCGTCGACTCATCTGAAATTGTTACCAATTCGTATAAAGTCAAACTTCCTACCGAATACCTAACCCTGCGAAGGATTAACCCTCTTCATCCACAGTGTAACTTCATGTTCACGGAAGGAAACTAATATTCCGTTTAGTGACGGGCACCTTAATTTCATGTATGTATTAGAAGATAGAGTATCAAACCGTTTGTGAACGTCACCAACTTCTTTGAGTGTCGATCGGCTAGGCTAATAACTTCACCTACCCTGTTATTCCGAGAGTCAAACCAGCCATTGCTGGAGTAAGTCCAACGAATTGTATATGCAATTGACACCGTAACTCACGGTATGAAGATTGAAGTCGAGATTCAATCAGTCGGAGATCATTGACAATTGGTATGGAGTCACTCCTTTTACGGATAGCCTTACCTAGCGCGAAACATACCCGCCGAATCGAGAGTGTAACTTCATCTTTAGAGGCACATATTAGGATATGTTTTAGTGGCGGCACTTTAGATTTATGTATGAATTATAAGGTCGAGGGTCAAACCGTTCAAAAACGTTGCCACCTTCTGTGATGGTCGAACTACTAAGTCAATAGTTTCATGTCTCGTGCGATTCCGACAGTCAGACCAGGTATTCCGGGAGCGAATCCGCTGAACAGTATTGGCAAAAGACACCTTAGTTATCAGGTTGAATATTAAAGTAGAGCGTCAAATCGTTTGAGATCGTTACCAATTGGCATAAAGTTAAGCGATTTATTGAAGACCTTACACTACGGAAGCCTAATCAGCTGCATCGAAATTATAATTTTGCGTTCAGAGAAACATATTCTTATACATCATAGTGTCGCGCACCTTAATTTCATGCATGATTTACAAGATCGAGTGTCACACAGTTCGCGTACGTTACCATCTTCCTTGAGAGTCGAACTGTTAAGTCAATAGTTTCACCTATCCTGAGGTTCCGAGAGTCATGCCTGGAATTCCGGTAACAAGTCCGATGAAAACTATTGGCAATAGACAACTCAATTCACGGTTTGAATATTAAGGCAGGCCGACAAGCCGTTGTAGAACATTGCCAACTCGTTCTATACCAATAACTATCGTTCAGCAACGGTTTGACTCTGCACTGCAGTATATGTACCGTGAAATTGGGTGTATAATGTCTATACTGTGCAGCGGACCTACTCCCGGAATACCTGGGTTGACTCTCGGAATCACAAGATAGGTGCAGCTGTTGACATAGCTGTTCGTCTCCCAAAGGAGGTGCTAACGTTCTCGAACTGTTTGGCCCACGATCTTCAGATTGATAGGTGAAATTATGGTGCCCGTCTGTAACATTTATGCAATTTTGCTTTTGTGAGCACGAAGACGTACACCCGACACAGCAGGTTAGCTTCACGGAACCTACGGCATTACGGGATGTTGTGCTATCAATGCAAGTGCTATAAAGCGGATTTGCTCCAAGAGGACGTGGTATGACTCTCGGAATCATAGGATGGGTTCAGCTATTGACATTTCCATTCGAATCTCAAAGATTGTGGTATCGTTCTAGACCTGGTTGACCCTCTATCTTCTAATTCATACATGAGGATAAAGTGCCCGTCACTGAAATGAATATAAACTTCTTTCTCCGATACGAAGTTATATTCTCGATTACGCGAGTGAAATGCACGGAAGGTATCGCCTTCGCTAAAACGTTTGACTTTATGGCAATTGGTAACGATGTCATTCGGTGTGATACTCTATATTAATATTCAAGCAGAGGTCTCAGGTGTCTATTGCCAATACTGTTTAGCCAATTTACTCCCGGAATACCTGCTTGGGCTCTAGGAATCACAGTATAGGTGGAGGTATTGACTTATCCTTTCTACCCTCAAAGTGGGTGATAGCGTTCTCGCGCAGTTTGATGCTAGATTATATAATTCATACATAAAATTATGGTGCCCGACATTAAAATGCATATTAAATTGTTCCAATGAACACGATGTTATACTCCCGATACAGCGGGATAGCTTCTCGAAGGAAAGTCCATCTGTAAAAAGTTTGAATCTATATGAATAAGTAACGTTCTACAACGGTTTGGATCTGTACCTTGGTATGTATACCGCGAAATAGGTTGTAAATACACTATATTATACAGGGAATTTACTCCCGGAATACCAGGTTTAACTAATGAATCACAGGGTAGATGAAGCTATTGTCTCAGCCGTACGACACTCGTAGAAGGCGGTAACGTCCCAGAGATGTTTGACGATCGATCTTCGTCTTCATACATGAAGTTAAGGTACCCGTCACTGAAATGAATATTAATTTCTTATGATGTAATGTATTCGTAAAAAGGAAGGAGTCTATAACAATCAGTAATGTTCTCCGACGGGTTGGCACTCTACTACAATATTCGTACCGTGAATTAAGGTGTTCATTGCCAATACTATTCAGCGGATTTGTCCCTGAATACCTGGTTTGACGCTCTGAATCGCAGTATGTGTGAAGCTATTGACATAGCCGTTCGTGTCTCCGAGAACCTGGTAATTTTCTCGTACGTTTTGACACTTGATCTTCTTACTTACTATGAAATTCAGGTCTCCGTCACTAAAATGTTTACAAATGTGTTTCCCTAAACACGTAGTAATACTCTCGTTTCGGCGGGTTAGTTTCTCGGACGGTGGCGCTATCGGTAAAGCGTTTGAAAATGCAGCAATTAGGTACGTTCTCACACGGTGTGACCTTCTACTTCAGTATTCATTCCGCAAATTAGATATCTATTGCTAATACTGCACAGCGCATTTACTCCCGGAATACCTGCATTGACTCTGGAATACACAGGATCGGTGCAGCTATTGAATTAGGCGTCCGAACCTCTAGGTTGGTGGTAACGCTCGGGAACGGTTTGACCCTCGATCCAGTAATTCATACATGAGAGTATGGTGCACGACACTATGATGTATAATACTTTGTCTCTCTCAAGGCGAAGATATACACGCGATGCAGCGGGTCACCTTCTCGGAAACCTAATGCCTTCGGTAGAATGTTTGACTCTATACCAATGGGGAACGTTGCACGACTGAGTGACACTGTACTTTAATATTTATACCGGGAAGTATTGCATCTAATGCCGATACTTTTCAGCGGATTTACTTCCAGAGTACCTGGTTTGACTCTCGGAACCACAGGATGCGTGAAGCATTTTACTTAGCCGTCGACACTCAAAGAAGGAGGTATCGTTTTCGAACGGTTTGACGATCGATATTCTACTTCATACTGGAGTTAATGGTGTCGTCACAGAAATGCATACCAATTTGTTCCTATAAACACGATGTTATACTCTAGGTAAGGCGGGTTAGCTTCTCGTACAGTAAGGCTTTCGGTAAACCGTTTGACATTATAAGAACTGGTATCGTTCTCAAACTGCAATAACGCTATATTTTATTATTCGAACCATGAAGTTAGGTGTCTATTGCCAGAACTGTTCAGTGAATCCCCCTCCGCCGGAATTCGTGAATTAAATCTCGGAACTACGGGGCAGGTGAAGCTATTGACATAGCCGTTCGTCTCTCACAGAAGGTGATAATATTCTCCAGCGGTTTTACCCTCGATCTTCTAATTGGGGCTTGAGTTCAAGGTGCCGTCACTAAATTGTATATTAATGTGTTTCCTTAAGCACGTAGATATACACTCGATGCGGAGGGGTAGCATCAGAGACGGTAAGGCATTCGGATAAACGTTTAATTTTATAGCAATTAGCACCGTTCTCACACGGTGAGACTCGCCGTTTTAGTATTCACACCGCTAATTAGGGTATCAGTTGCCAATACCCTTCAGCTGATTTACCCTCGGATTACCGGGCTTGAATGTCGGAATCACAAGGCAGTAGAAACTATTGACTTATCTGTTTAACTCTCAAAGAATGTGGTCACGTTCCTGAATGGTTTGACCCTCGATCTCCTTATTCATACAGGAAATTAAGGGGTCCGTCACTAAAATGGAAAATAATTAGCTTCTCTATACACGATGTTATACTGACCATACGGCTGGTTACCATCTCGGCATGTACGGCCTTCTATGAACTGTTACACCCTATACCAGTAGGTTAAGTTATACTACCGTGTAACTCTATGCTTTAATATCAATACCGGGAAGTAGGGTGCTTAATGCCGATACTGTACCACGGATTTACTCCAGGCATGCCTGGTTTGACTCTCCGAATCACTGGATAGGTGAAGCTATTGTAATAGCCGTCCGAATCTTAAAGGAGGTGGCATCGACCTCGAAAATTTTGAATCACTATATTCTAATTCATACATGCATTTCATGTGCCGTCACTAAATTGTATACTAGTCCGTACCTCTAAACATGCTGTTATACTCTCGAGAGAGCTGCTAAGTTTTTCGGAGGGTAAGGCATTCTGTATGGAGCTTAACCCTACACGAACAGGTAATGTTCTACAATAGCTCGACGTCCTGCATTAATATTGAAACAGTGAATTGAGATGTGTGTTGCCAATACTGTACAGGGAATTTACTACCGAAATATCTGGTTTAACTTTCGGAATCACAGGATAGGTGAAGGTATTCAATTAGCAGTACGACTCTCAAAGGGGTGCTAACGTTCTCGAACAGTTTGACTGCCGATTTGGCTATTCGTACGTGAAGCAAAGGTGTCCGACTGCTGAAACGCGTACTCATTTGTTTCCGTGAACATTCAACTAGATTCACACTACAGTGGATCCGGTTCACGGAAGGTAAGGGATTGGGTAAAAAGAATTACTGTATTTTAATTGATATTGTTCACCGGCGGATTGACTCAGCTCCTAAATGTTTATATTGTGAATTATGGTGGCTATTGCCAATACTCATCAGCGGACGAACTCTCGGAATACCTGGTACGACTCCCGCAAAGCACAAAAAAGCTGAGACTACTGACTTGGGCTTTCGTCTCTCACAGAACGCGGTTACATTCTCGAACGGTTTGACCCTCGGTCAACTAATTCATACACGAGGATAAGGTGCCGGCCACTGAAATGAATAATAATTTCTGTTTCAGAACACGAAGTTATACTCTCGATGCTCCGGGTCAGGTCCTCGGAATGTAAGGCATACCGTAAAATTTTTGTGTTTGTAGCAATTGGAAAGGGTATCAAACGGTTTGTCGAACAACTTTAATATAGAATCGTGATTTAAGTTGTCTATTGCCAATATTGTTGAGCGGACATACTCCTTGAATACCGGGTTTAACTTGCAGAACCACAGGATAGCAGAATCTATCGTCATAGCCGTCCGACTCTCAGTGAACGTGGTAAAGCTCTAGAACGGTATGACCGTCTATCTTCTTATTCATACAGGAAATTAAGGTTCTCGTCACCAATATGAATACTAATTTGTTACTCTCAACACAAAGCAGGACACTCCCTGCAGCCGGTTATATTCTTGGAAAGAAAGGTAATCTGTAAAAAGAATGACACTTTACCAACCTGCAATGTTCAGCGACGGTTTGACTGATTACCTTAGTATTCATACCGAGAATTAAGGTGTATATAGGGAATGCTGTTAGTCAGTTTCACTCCTGGAATACCAGGTTTTACTCATGGAATCGCAGGATAGCTGGAGTTTTAACTTAGCTGCTCATCTCTCACAGAAGGAGGTAATGTTCTCGAAAGGTTTCGCCCGCGATCTTCTAAATTCTGCATGAAATTAAGGTGCCCGACACTGAAATATCTACGAATTTGCTTCCCGGAACACGATGTAGTGCCCTCAAGATAGCGGGATAGCTTCTCGGATGGTAAGGAATACGGAAAATGGTTAGACTGTATACAATTAGGTGAAGTTCTTGAACGGGTTGACTCTGTACATTAATATTCTAGCCGCAAATTGTGGTGTCTGTTGCCGATACGGCTCTACGGATTCACTCCGTTAGTACCTGGTATGACTATTGGAATCACAGTGTTTGTGAAGCTATTTACATAGACGGTCGAATATCAAAGGAGGTGCTTATGCTATCGAAAGGTGTGACACTCGATATTCTAATTCATAATGAAATTAAGATTCCCATCACCAATATTATTACTAATTGCATCCTTAGATCACGAAGATATACTTTCGACAGTGTGGGATAGCTTCAACGAAGCTATGGCTTTCTGCAAGAAATTTATCACTATAGCAATGGGTTACATTCAACAGCGGTTTGACTCTCTGCTTTAATATTCGTACCGCGAATTAAGGTGTCTACTGCAAATACAGTTCAGGGGATTAACTCCACGAATACCCGATATGACGTTCGGAATCGTAGGATAGGTGAAGCTACTGTCTTAGCCGTTCTTATCGCACAGAAGGTGGCAACGTCGTCGCGCGGTTTGACACTCGATCTTCCTATTCATACACGCAATTAAGGTGTTCGTCCCGCAAATGTGGGCCAATGCGGTCCCCTGAACACGCAGCTATACGCTCTATATAGCGGGCTACGTTGATGGAAGTTAAGGTCTTCTGTAAAGAGTATGACTATGTACTAATTGATAACATTCTCAAACGGCTTGACGCTCAACTTTATCATTCAAACTGTGAACTAATGAGTCCATTGCCAAGAGGGCTGCGCGGGTGTACTCCTGATATACATGGTTTGACTCTCGGAATGCCAGGATATGTGAAGCGATTGACTTAGCCGCTCGTCTCCTACATATGTTGGTAACGTTCGCGAACTGTTTCACTCTCGATCTTCTAATTCATGCATGAAATTAAGGTACCTGTCACTAAAATGTGTACCAGTTGGCACCTCTGAACACGCTGTTTTTCTCTCGATAGCGCGGGTTAGCTTCTCGGAACGTAAGGCCTTCTGTCAGAAGTTAACTCTATACGTATGTGTAGCGTTCTGCAGCGGTTCGACTCTGTACTTTAATATTCATACCGTGAACTAGTGTGTCCATTGACAATACTGTATTCTCCATTTACTCTCGGTGTACCTGGATTGGCTCTCGAAATCACAAGGTTGATTAAGAAATTGACTTAGCCGTTTGTCCCTTTCTCACGGTGTTAACGTTCTCGAACACTTTGACCGCCGATATTCTTCTGCGAAAAGAATTTAGGGTGCCCGTAACCAGAATGTGTAGTAATTTCTTCCTCGTGTCACGAAGTTACACTCTCGGTACTGCAGCTTATCTTTTCCGAAAGTTGGGCTATCGGTAAAATGTTTAACTTTATATCAATTGGTAACGTTCTACAACGCTCTGACTGTCTCCTGTAATATTCAAACCGTGAATTGAGCCTGCTATTGCCAATACTGTTCAGCGGATTCACTCCTGGAGTGCCAGGCTTGACTCTCGGATTCACAAGTATAGTTACAGCTATTGACTCAGCCGTTCGAATCTCGAAGATGCTGGTAACGTTCTCAAACGGTTTGATACACGATCTTCTGACTCACACATGAAATTAAGGTACTCACCACTAAAATGACTACTTCTTCTTACCTCTAAGCGGGCGTTATACTCTCGATAAAGGTGGTCAGGTTTTCCGAGGAGAAGGCATTCTGTAAGGAGTTTAACCCTATACGAATAGGAAATGTTCTATCACGGATTGGCGGCACGCTTCATTATTGAAACCGTGAATTGTGGTGTGTATTGCCAATATTGTACCGCGATTTTAATGCCACAATACTAGGATTGACTCTCGGAAACGAAGATGGGTAGAGATGTTGCCTCAGCCGTACGACTCTCGTAGGTGGTAACGTTCTCGAGCGGTTCGTCGATCGACCATCAAAATCATACATGATATCGAGGTGCCCATCACTAAAATATCAACAGATTTGTTTCTCAGAAGACGAAGCAATACCTACTATACAGCTGTCAATATTCCCGGAAGGTAAGGTATGCGTTACGGATTATGACTTTATAACAATTGGTTCCGTTCTAAAACGGTTTGACTCTCCTCATTAATATTTATGCAGTGAATTAATGCTTTCATTGCCAATATTGCTCGGACGACTTACTCCTGGAATACCAGGTATAACCCTCAGAATCGCATGAAAATGTAAGCATAATGACTGAGTCGCTTGAGTCTCAAGGAACGTGGTATCGTTCACGACCGGTTTGGCCCTCGATATTCTTATTCGTGCATGAAATGAAGGGCCTCGTCAATAAAATGTATACCATTTCGTACCTGTGAATACGGTGTTACACTCCCGATACAGTGAGTTAGTTTTCGGAGGGAAAGACACACTGCGTCAAGTTTGACCCTTCACTTATAGGTATTTCTCTACACCGGCTTGACGGCCTGCTTTAATATTCAAACCGCGAAATAAGGTGACAATTCCCAATAGTCTTTAGCGGACTTACTCCTGCAATTCCAGATTTGACTCACGGAATCTCGGGGTAGATGAAGCTATACAGGTACCTGTCCGTCTCTCACAGAAGGTGGTAACGTTCTCGAACGGTTTGACACTCAATCTTCTAATTCATTAGTGAAATTAAGGTGCTTGTGACTAAAATGTATATAATTCGTTTGACTCTTGGCATCGCAGGATGAGTCACGCTGTTGACATTACAGTGCGACTCCAACAGTTGTTGGGAACGTTCACGAACGGTTTGACACAAGATCCTCCTATTGATACATGAAATTAAGATCGCAGTCTGCGAAAATGTCTACTTATTCGTTCTCGTGAACCCAAAGCAAAGCAATTGCTACGGCAGCTTGCGTTCTCGGAATGTAAGGTATAGGTTAAGAAGAATGACTTTATACCAACTCGTAATGCTCTCCGACGGTTTGACTCTCAACCTCAACATTTATGCCGTGAAAATACGGTATCTACTGCCAATATTGTTCAGCGCACTTGCGACTAGAATAAGTTGTCTGACTCTCGCAATCACTGGATAGGAGGAGCTATCGACTTAGATCTGGGACTTTCAAGGAAGGTGGAACAGTTCTGCATCGGTTTGAGTCTCGATTTTGCTATTCATACATGAAACTATCCTATGCGTTTGCTAAAAAGTCTACTAATAGGTTTCCGTGATCACTACGCATGATACTCGATACAGCGGGTTAGGTTCTAGGATGGTAAGGTATTCGGTAAATAGTATGGCATAATAAAAATTGGATATACTCTTCAACGTGATCACTCTCTAATTTATTATTCAAATTGTGAACTAAGGTGTCTATTGCCAATACTTTTCAGCGGAATTTGTTCTGGAAATCCTGGCATGACTCTCTGAACCAAGACTATAGGTGAAGCTATTGACTTAGCCACTCCACTCCCAAAGATGGTGGGAACGTTCTCGAAGGGTGTCATTGCCGATTATTTTATTCATTCATGAAAATAAGGTGTCCCCCAGCTAAAATGTCTACTAACTTGTTTTCGTGTGCACTCAGCATGGCACTCGCTACAGCGGTATATGTCCTTGGAATGCAAGGTATCGGGTAAAGAGTTTGACTATATACAATTTTGTAGTGCTCTAGAACGGTTAGACTCACTACTTTAATATGCATACCGTGCATTGAGGTTTATATAGGAAATACTGTTCCGCGGATATACTCCTGCAATGCCAGGCTTGACTCTCGGAATCACGTCGATAGGTGAAACTGCTGACGCAGCCGTTCGGCTCTCGATGATGCTGGTAACGAGCTCGAACGCTTCGACCCTCGATCATCTAATTCGTAGTCGAAACTAATGAGCCCGTCACTAAAATGTATACTAATTTGATTCTATGAACATGATGATATACCGATGATACTGCGGGGCTATATTCTTCGAAGGCAAGGTATCCGTTATAGAGTTATACGTTATATGAGTTGGTAGCATTCTTAAACGGTGTGACGCTCAAATTTAATATTCGTACTGAGAATTGAGGTGTCAATTGCCAATTATATTCAGGGGATTTACACCTGGAATTCCAGGATTGACTCTCGGAATCACAAATAAAGTTGATGTTATTGACTCAGCCGTTCGACTCTCGAAGAAGGTGGCAATGATCTCGTACGATTTGACACTCGTTCTTCTAATTCGTACATGAGCATAAGATGCCCGTTACTGAAAAGAATACAAATTTTTGTCTGTGAATACGATCTTATACTGTCGTTGAAGCCGGTAATATTCGAGGAAGGTAAGACCTTCGGTAAAACGTTTGACCTTACAACAATCGGTAATGCTCTCAAGCGGTGTGACGCTCTACTGTATCATTCAAACCGCGAATTAAGGTGGCTATTGCCAAAAGTCTACAGCAGAATTTCTCCCGGAATACCTAGTTTGACTATCTGATCCACATGGAACGTGAAGCTTTGACTTATGAGTTCGTCTCTCACCGATGGTTATAACGTTCTCGAACGGTTTGCCCCTAGATCTGTTTATTCATGAACGAAATTAAGGTGCACGACACTAAAATGTATACTAGTTTCGTCCTCTGAATACGGTGTTATACTCTCGATACAGAGGAAAAGTTTTTCGGAGGTTAAAGCATTCTGTAAGATGTGTAACCCTACACAAGTAGGTAATGTTCTACAACAGCTTGAATCTCTACTTTAACATTCATACCGTGAATTAAGGTATCTATTGCCAATACTGTTCAGCGGATTCTCTCCCGAGGTACCTGTTTGACTCTCGGAACCCGCATAATAACTGAAGCTATTGACTTAGCTGTTCGTCTCTCTCAGATGGTGGCAACGTTCCAGAGTTAGATTCTCTACGAATATGTATCCTTCTGCAAGAGTTTGAGTGTGTACATTGCCAATACTACTGCGTATACAGTTCAGCGGACTTACCCCCGAAATACCTAGTTTGACTATCGGAATCACAAGATCGGTGAAGCTTTGGCCTTAGCCAGGCGACTCTCAAAAGAGGTGTTAACGATCTCTGACCGTTTGGCGCTCGACCTTCTATTTCATGCATCAAATAAAGATGCTCGACACTAAAATGTATTCTCATGTGTTTCCATAACCACGTAGCTATTCTCTCGATACTGCTGGTTTGCTACTCTGACGGTAGGGCATTCTGTGAAACGTTTGACTTTATGGCAATTATTAACGGTCTCACGCGGTGTGATGAACAATCTTAATGTTATCTCCGCGAATTAGGGTACCAAATGCCAATGCTGTAAAGCGGAATTACTACCGGAATACGTGGCTTGACTCTTGAAATCACAGGAAACGTGGAACTATTGACTTAGCGGTTCGACTCTCGCAGAAGTTTGCAACGTTCTCGATCGGTTTAGCCCTCGATCTTCAAATTCTTACTCGAAATAAAGGTTCTCGTAACTAAAATGTATACTAATATGAATCTCTGAACACTACATAATACTCTCGATGCAGCGGGGTATCTTTCTGAGGACATGGATTTCAGTTAATCGCTCTTAGGCGTCTTTACGCTCAACTTGAACATTCAAAGCGGAAATTAAGGTGTCTATTGCCAAGACCCTTCAGCCGACTTACCCCCGGAATACCTGGTTCGATTCTCCGAATCCCAGGATAGGTGATGCTATTGACTTAGGCGTTCGAATATCAAACAAGGTGGTAATGTTCTTTAACGGTTCGAATCTCGATTTTCTAATACATATGTGAAATTAAAGCGGCCGTCAATCAAATGTGTACTAATTTGTTTTAGTGAACACGAAAGAATACTCTCGATAGAGCGTGTTAGTTTCTAGGAAGGTACGACCGTCGATAAATGGTTTTACTCTATACCGACATGTAACGTTCTTCAACGGCTTGACTCAGTACTTTGATATTCATACCCAGAATTACGGTGCCTACTGCCATACCTTTCAGCGGATATACTCCCAGGACAGCTGGTGTGACTCTCGGAATCGGAGGATGGGTGAAGTTATTGACTTAGCCGTTTGTCTCTCAGAAGGTGGCAACGTTGTCGAGCGGTTTGAGCGTCGATCTTCCAATTCAGACACGAAATTATGGTGCTCGTCAGTAAATGTATACTAGTCCGTGCCTCTGAACACGGTCTTATACTCCCGATACAGTGGGTTAGTTTTTCGGAGGGTAGGACATTGTGAATTGATTTTGACCCTACACGTATGGGTAATGTTCTACAACGGCTTGACGGCCAGCTTTAATATTTACACCGTGAATTGTGGTGTCTCTGGCCAAGACTGTACAGCCCGTTTACTCCCGGAATATCTGGTTTAATCTTGGGATCCACAAGGTATGTGTAGCTATTGACATAGCCGTTCGTCTCTCACATATGATGGCAACGTTCTTATGCGGTTTGACACTCGATCTTCTAAATCGTGCATGAAACGAAGGTGCTCCTCACTAAGGTGTATATGAATTTGCTTCCCTGAACACGAAATTATACTCTCGATACAGCGGGTTATCTTCCCGAGAGATAACGCCTTCGTTAAGAATTTGACTCTAAGCCGATACGCATCATTCTCCGACGATTTCACTCCCTACTTTAATACCCATGCCAAGAATATAGGTGTCAATTGCCAATACTGTAAACAGATTTACTTCCGGAATACCTGGTTTGACTCTCGGAATCACGGAGTAGGAGATATTACTGACTTAGCCGATAGGCTCTCACAGAAGGTGCTAACCTTCTCGAACGGATTGACCCTCGAACTTTTAATCATACACGAAATTATGGTGTCCGTCACTGAAATGAATATTAATTTCTTCTCCGAACACGTAGTTATACTTTCGATACAACGGGTATGCGTCACGGAAGGTATGGTCGTCCGTAGAAGGTTTGACTCTATATGAATAGGTAAAGCTCTGCAACGGTTTGATGCTCTGCTGTAATATTCATTCCGTGAAATAAGCTGTGTATTGACAAGACTGTTCAGCGGATGGACTCCCGGAGTACCAGGTTTGTCTGTCGGAAAAACAGGATAGGTGAAGCGATTGGCTTAGCTGCTGGACTCTCCAAGAAGGTGGTAACTGGCTCGAAATGTTTGACACTCGATCATCACTTTCATTCATGAACTTGAGGTGCTCGTCACTAAACTGTATACTAACTTGCTTCTCTGAACACGAAGTTATACTCCCGATGCAGCGGGTTATATTCCCCCAAGGTAAGACATTCTGTAAATGGAATGGATTTATACGAATTGGTAGCGTTCTCAAACAGTTTGACGGCAAACTTTAATATTCAAACCATGAATTAAGGTGTCTTTTGCCAATGCTGTTCCGTGGACTTACTCCAGGAATATCTGTTATGACTGTCGGAGACACAGGATATCTGAAGCCACTGACTTAGCTGTTCGAATATCATAGAAGGGGGTAACGTTCTCGAAAGGTATCACATTCGAAGTTCTAATTCATAAATGAAGTTAAGGTGCCCGTCACTGAAATGAATACTAATTTCATTCGCTGAACACCGAGTTATACTCTCAATGAAGCCGGTGAAGTTCGCGGAAGGTAACGCCTTCGGTAAAGTTTTCGGCTTTATACCAGCTGCTAACAATCCCAAGTGGATTCACGTTCTACTTTAATAGTCAGAACGTGAATTAAGGTGTCCACTGCCATTACTGTTCAGCGGATAGACTTCTGATATACCGCGTTAGACTCCCGGAAGCATAGGATAGGTGAAGCTATTGTGTTAGATATGCGATTTCACAAAGAAGGTGCTAACTTTCTGGAACGGTTTGCGCACCGATCTTCTCATGTATACATAAAATTAAGATGTCCGTCATTACAATCAATACTAATTTTGTATATCTGAACACGAAGTTATACTCTCAATAGACAGTGTTATGTTATCGAAAGGTACTGCCTGCGACAGGACTTTTGCCATTATACGAATAGGTAATGTTCTTCAAGGTTTATGCTCTGCCCTTCAACATTCAAACCGTGAATTATGGTGTCTATTGTAAAACTGTTCAGCGGATTCACTCCCGGAATACTTCGCTTGACTCGCGGAATTACAGGATACGTGGCACTACTGACTCAACCGTTCGAATGAAAAATGTGATGATAATGTTCTACAGCGGTTTGACTCTCGATATACATAGTCATACATAAAAATAAGGACTTCGTCTGCTAAACTGTATACCAATTTGTTTCCGTGATCAATAAGCAAGACACTCTCTACATCGTGTTAGGATTTTGGACGATAAGGCCATCGGTAATGGTTAGACACTTTATCAATACGTAACGTTCTACATAGGTTTGACGTCCTACTTTAATATGCATTCCGTGAACTAATGTGTCCGTCGGCTATAATGGGCTGTGCATTGACTCCGAGAATACCTGTTCTGACCCTTGCAATCACACGGCAGGTGAAGATATTGATTTAGCATTTCGTCTGTCTAAGAAGGTGGATCGTTCCGAACGGTTTGACTGTCAATTTTTCTATACATACATGACAATATGGTGTCCGCCTGCTAAAATGTATACTCATTTGTGACTGTGAAAACTACGGAAGGCAATCGCTGCAGCGAGTTCGGCTCTCGGAAGTAAAGGTATTGGGTAAAAGTAACGACTTTATACCAATTGATAATGTTCTCCTACTGGTTGACTGTTTTCCATAACTACATACCGTGAATTAACGTGTGTATTGTCAATACTGTTCAGCCGATGTATTGATTTGACTCTCCGAATCACTGGATGGGTGAAGCAATTCACTCAGCTGGACGTCGGACACAACAGGTGGTAAGTTTCTCGAACGCTTTGCCTCCGATATTGATGCTTGCACACAAACATGAGGTGCTGGGCCGTTAAAATATCTAAGATTTTGCTTCCGTGTACATTAAGCCCGACAAGCGCTACACCGGGTTGGATTCTCAGAAGTTATGGTATTCGGTAAAAGCTATGACATTATGTGCGTTGGTAATATTCTTAGTCGATGTGACTCTATATATTAATATTCATACCGTGAATTACGTTGCCAGTTGCCAATAAATTTCAGCCGACTTACTCCCGGATTACCTGACTTGACTCTAGGAATCACAGGAGAGGTGAAGCTGTAGACTTAACCGTTCGACTCTCAAAGTGGGTGGTAACGTTCTCAAACGGATTGGTCATCTATTTCCTAATTTATACATCAATTTAAGGTGCCGTCAATAAGTTGTATACTAATGTGTGTCCCTAAACACGAAGTTATACTATCGAGGATACTGGTGACGTTCGCGGGAGGTAGCGTCTTCGCTAAAACGTTTGACTTTATAGCAATTGGTAACGTTATCGAACGGTGTGACGCTCTATTTTAATATTCAAAGCGTGATATTAGATGTCTACTGCCTATACTGTTCAGACGATTTACTCCCTGAACACCTAGTTCCACTTTTGGAATCTCGGGACAGGTAAAGCACTGCACTCAGCCGTTCGTGCCTTACAGAAGGTTGCTACGTTCTCGAGCGATCTGACGCTCGATCTTCTAATGCGTATATGAATTTATGGTGCCATCACTAACACTTGTACTGATGTCTTTCACTATACTCGAAGATGTACTCTCGATACGGCGTGTTATCTTCTCCGGCATTAAGGCTTTCGGTAAAACGTTTGACAATATACCAACTGGTAACATTCTAAAAAGGTTTGACTGTCTGCTTTATTATTCAATTCGTCAATTATGGAGTCCATTGTCAATAGTGTACGGCGGATTTACTTCTGTAATACGTGGCACGACTCTCGGAATCGCAAGGTAGGTGAAGCTACTGACGTAGCCGTTCGTCTCTTACAGATGGTAGCAACGTTCTCGATCGGCTTGACCCACTCTCGGCTAATTCATATTTGAAAATATGGTGTGCTCCAGCTATAATGTCTACTCACTTGTTTCCGTAAGCACTATGCACGACACTTGCTACAGCTTCTTAGATTCTAGGGAGGGTATGTTTTCGGCAATAAGAATGACTCTACACCAATTGGCAATATTCTCTGACGATTTGACCCTCTACTTTAATATTCATAGCGTGAATTAAGGGGACTATTGCCAATACTGTACAGCGGATTGACGGTCGGAATATCTGGTTTGACTTACGGAATGTCAGGGTAGGTGTACCGATTGATTCAACAATTGGAGTCTCGAAGAATGTGGTAACGTTTCCGCACCGTTCGTCTCTCAATCGTCCTAATGATACATGAAATTATGGTGTCCGTGTGCCAAAATGACTACTAATTTTTTCCGAGTAACACTAAACTAGCCAATCACTACAGGGCATCTCGGAAGGTAAGCTCGTCGGTAAACAGTTTGACTCGATGCCAATTCGTAATGTTCTACAACAGTTTGACTCTGCACATTATTTATACCCGGAGGTATGGTGTAAAAATCCAATACTATTAAACGGATTTACTTCTGGAGTACCTCGTTTGACTTTCAAAATCATAGTACGGGGGTAAATGTGCAGTACAGTATTCGCAACAGACACCATAGTTCACGGCTTCAATATTAATGCAGGCAGTCAAACCGTCGGAGAACGTTACCAATTGGTATAAAGTCATTCTACTTACCGAATACCTAACTATCCGAGAAGCTACCCCGCTAGATCGAGAGCAAAATTTCGTGTTCGGAGCAGCAAATTAGTATGTCTTTTAGTGACGAGCAGCTTCGTTTCAAATATGAATTGAATGATCGTGTGTCAGACCGTCCCAGAATGTTACGACCTTCTTGAAGAATCGCACACCTAAGTCAATAGATTCATCTACCTTGAGAATCCGAGAGCCTAGGCAGACGTTCCGGGAGTAAGGCCGCTAAAAACTATTGGAAATAGACACATCATTCCGCGGTATGTATGGTAAAGTAGAGAGTCAATCCGACGGAGATCATTACTAATTTGTATAGAGTCCTTTTTCTGAATACTTTTCCTTCTGTGAACATAACCCGCTGTATCGGGTGTATATCTTAGTATTCAGAGGAGCAAATTAGTATACATTTTAATGACGAGCACCTTATTTACATATATGAATAAATAAATCATGAGTAAAGCCTTTCGAGATCGTAACCACCATCTGTAAGTGTCGAACGGCTTAGTTAACAGCTCCACCTATAATGTGACATCAAGAGACAAACCAGTTTGTCCGTGTCTGAACCCGTTGCACAATATTAGCAATATACACCTTAATTCACGGTTTGTATATTATTGTAAAGGATCGAACGGCTACAAAACGGTACCAATCCTTATAGAGTCAAATTTTTGCCGAAGGCCTTAGCCTCCGAGAAGCTAACCGGCGGTAAAGAGGGTGAAACTTCGTGTTCACAGAAGTAAGTTGGTATAAATTTTGTTGACAGGCACCATATTTTCACGTAGCATTTAGAAGATAGGAGGTCATTCAGATACAGAATGATACCACCTTCTTTGGTTATCGATCGAATACGTCAAAAGCTTCACCTATTCCGTGGTTCCGTGAGACAAATCTGGTACCAGGGGGTAAATCCGCTGTAGAGGATTGGCAATATACACCTGAATTCATGGTTTGATTACTAATGCAGATCATCAAACCGTTGCAGAACGCGTCCAATTGCAATAAAGTCTAACGTTTAACCGAAGGACATACCTTCCGCGAACGTCACCCGCTCCATTGAGAGAATAACTTTGTGTTCAGGGAATGTAATTATTTTACATTTAAGTGAGGGGCACCTTAATTTCAGGTATGAATTCGAAGATCGTGGTTCCAAACAGTTCGATATCGTTAACACCATCTAGAAGAATAGGATTGCTGTGTCAATAGCTTCACATACGATTGTGATTCCAAGAGTCAAGCCTGGAATCCTAGGAGCTAATCCGCAGAGCAGTATTCGCAATAGGCACATTATTTCACGATTTGAATATTAAAGTAGTGCGTCAAACCGTTCGATAGCGTTACCAGGTGCTATAAACTCAGACGTATTATTGATGACCTTACCGTCCGAAAGAATAACGCGCTGTATCGAGAGTATAACATTGTGTTCAGAGGAACAAAAGAGTATACATTTTAGTTCCGGGCACCTTAATTTCATGAATAAATGAGAAGATCGAGTGTCAAACTGTTCCAGAACGTTGCCACCTTATTTGAGGATTGGATGGCTAAGTCAACAGCTACACCTATCCTGTGATTCCGAAAGTCAGACCAGGTATACCGGGAGTAAATCCGCTGAATAGTATTGGCATTAGGCACCATATTTCACGGCCTGAACATTAAACTAGAGCGCCAACCCATTTGAAAACGTGACCAATTTCAATCGAGTCAAACATTTTACCGAGAGCCTGACCTGCCGTGAGTCTAGCCCCCTGTATCGAGAGTATTACGTCGCGTTCAGTGGAACAAATTACTATAAATCTTAGCGACGGGCACTTGAATTTCACGAATAATTTCGGAGGTCGACGGTCTAACCTTTCGAGAACTTTACAACCCTCTTTGATGTTCGAACGGCTATGTCAATTGCTCCACCTCGCCTGTTACTCCGAGAATCATATCAGGTAATATGGGAGTAAGTACGCTAATGTGGATTGGCTATTAACAACTTAATTCACGGTATGTACATTAATATAGGTAGCCAAACCTGCGGAGATCATTACCAGTTCGAATGAAGTTTATCCTTTTACGGAATACGGAAACCTTAGGAGAACCTAACCCGCTCTAGCATGTGCCTTGCTTAATGTTCGCAGACACAACTTAGTTGAAATTTTAGCAAACGGGCACGTTATTTTCATGTAGGAGTACCAAAATGAGGAGTCAAGCCGTTCGAGAACGTTACCAACTTCTTTGAGAGTCGAACGGCTAAGTCAATTGCTACTCCTGTCCTGTGATTCCGAGAGTAAAACCATATATTCCGGAGCAAATGCCCTGTGCAGTGATGGCAATTAAGTCAGGGTTTGAATATTAAAGCAGACCATCTAACAGTTATAGGGCGATACCAATTGCAATAGAGTCAAACACTTTACGCATATGCTTACCTTAGGAGATATTAACCTGCCATTTCTAGTGTATAACTTCGTGTTCAGTAAGCGAAATTAGTATTCACTTCAGTGACGGACACCTTAACTTCAAGTACGAATTAAAAGATCGAGAGTCAATCCGTTCAGGAACGTTGCCACCTTCTGCGAGAGTCGAACAGATAAAACAATGTCAAGCCAGGTATTCCGGGAGTCAATCAGCTGTGCACTATTGGCAATGGACACCTTAATTCACGGAATGGATATTAAAGTACAGAGACAAACCATTTGGGAACGATACCAATTGGTATAACGTCATACACCTCATTGCATGTTTTACCTTCCGAGGACATAAGCCGCAGTATCGTGGGTTTAACTTCGTATCCAGAGAAAGAAGTTATTATACATTAGTGACGGGCACCGTAATTTCATTTACGAATTAGACTATCAGTTGTCAATAGGATCGAAGACGTGTCCACCTTCATTGAGGGTCGAACGTCTGAGTCAGCAGCTTCACCCATACTGTGATTCCGAGTGTGAAGGCTGGTATTCCGGGTGTTAGTACGCTGAACAGTTTTGGCGATAAACACCTTAATTCACGGTATAAATATTAATGTAGAAGGTCAATCCGTCGGAAAACATTGTCAATTGGTGTAGGGTCATTCCTTTTATCGAAAGTATTGCCTGTATGGAATCTAACCAGCTGTAGCGAGTGTCATGCCTTGTGCTCACGGAAACAATTCTGGAGATATTATGTAAGTAGCACAC
The DNA here is from genome assembly GCF_051020765.1 of Lasioglossum baleicum. Lineage (NCBI taxonomy): Eukaryota > Metazoa > Arthropoda > Insecta > Hymenoptera > Halictidae > Lasioglossum > Lasioglossum baleicum. Next base: position 32,127 of record NW_027469684.1, read on the forward strand.
AATATTTTCAAATATGAATTAGAAGATCGAGTGTCAAAGCTTTCGATATATTTACCACATTCTTTTGGATTCGATCGGCTGAGTCAATAGCTTCACTTTTAGATGTGATTTCGAGAGTCATGCCTGGTACTCCAGGAGTAAATGCGCTGAACCGTATTGGCAATAGGAATACTAATTCATGGCATGAATATTAAAGCAGAGAGTCAGACCGTTTGAGAACTTTACCAATTAGTATAATACTATTTACTGCATGGCTTACATTCCGAGGACCTGGCCCATTTCACCGAGAGTTCAACATCGTGCATAGTGCAACAAATTACATTACATTCTAATAACGGGCACCATAAATTCATGCATGAGTTAGACGATTGATGGTGAAACAATCCGAGAACGTTACCACCTTCTATGTGAGGCGTACGGCTATTCCAATAGCTTCACATGTGCTGTGACTCCGAGAGTCAAACCAGGTATTCCTGGAGTAAATCCGCTGGACAGAGTTAGCAATAGGCAACTTATTTCACGGTTTGAATATTGTAGTAGAGAACTAATCCGTCGATGAACATAACCAATTGGTATAATGTCATACCCTTTATCGCATACCTTACCTTCCAGGAACATAACCCGCCGTAGCTATGGTACAACTTCGTAATGAGAGAATCAAATTAGTAGAAATTTTAGTGACAGGTTCCTTAACTTCATGTATGAATTAGAGGATCGAGTGTGAAACCGTTCGATAACGGTATCACCTTCTTTGGGAGTCGCACAGGTAAGTCATTAGCTTCACCTTTCCTGTAACTCCGAGAGCAAAACCAGAGGTTCCGGGAGTAAATGTGCTGAACAATATTGGCAAAAAAACACCTTAATTCACCGTGTGAATGTTATAGTACAGTGTCAAACCGTTCTAGATCGTTACATATTGGTATACTGTGAAGCCTTTTACGAAAGGCCTTACCTTCGGAGAACATATGCCGTTGTATTTGGAGTATAACTTCGTGTCCAGAGAAACAAATTAGTATACGTTTATGTTACATGCACCCTAATTTCTGGTATGAATATGAAAATCGAGATTAAAACCTTTCAGCATCGTTCCTACCTGTTTTGCGAGTCGCATAGCTATGGCAATATCTTCACGTATCTTGTGATTCCGAGAGCCACACAAGTTAATCTGAGAGTGAATTCGCTGAACAGTATTGGCTATAGACACATTATTTCACAGATGGAATATTAGGGTAGCGAGGCAAGTCACCGGTCAACATTACCAAATGTTATAAAGTCATGCATTTAACCGAACAACTTACCTTCTGTGACCCTAAGCTGCTGTATAGAGAGGCTATCTTTGTGATCAGAGATGTTAATTAGTATACATTTTACTGACGAGCCCCTTAAATGGAAGATCAATGGCCAAACCGTTCGAGAACGTTACCTTCTTCTATGAGAGACGAATGGCTACGTCAATAGCGCCACCTACACAGAGATTCGGAGTGCAAACCCAGGTATTCCGGCAGAAACTACGCTGATGACTTTTGGCAATGGACACCTTAATTCCCGGCTTGAATATTACAGTAGAGCATAAAGCCTTTTTAAAGCGTTAACTATTCTTATAAAGTCAAACGTTTTACCGATGGCCGTACCTTCCGCGAACCTTATCCGCAATATCGAGAGTGTAACATCGTGAACAGAGCATCAAATTGGTAAATATGTTAGTGACAGGGTCCTTAATTTCATGACGGATAAGAAGGTCGAGGATCAAAGCGTTCGAGAACATTACCACCATCTTTGAATGTTTGACGTCTAAGTTCATTGCTCCATCTATCCTGTGATTCCGCGAGTCAAATCAGGTAATCCGTCAGTACGTTCGCTAAGTTTATTTGCAACTGACATCTTAATTTACGGTATGAATACTACTCTAGAGAGTCAATCCGTCGGGAACATTACCAATCAGCATAATGTCATTCCTTTGACCGAACACCACACCTTCCGAGAGCCTATCTCGCTGTATCTAGTGCCCTACTAAATATGCGCGGAAACAAATTGGTAGACAGTTTAGAGGACGGACACCACATGTTTTTGCACAAATATCAAAACTGTGAGTGAAGGCGTTCGAGAACGTTACCACCTTCAGTGAGAGGCGAACGGCCAAGGCAATAGCTTCACCTTTCCCGTGATTCCGAGGCTCAAACCTTATACTTCAGCAGTCAGTCTGCTGAAGTGTACTGGCAATGAACAGCTTAGTTCACAGTATGAATATTAAAGTAAAGCGTAAAACCTTTTGAGAACGTTACCAATTGCCTTAACGTCATACGCTTTACCGGATACATGACATTCCAAGAACATAATCCGCTGTATCGAGGGTATAACTTCGTGTTCAGCAATACAAATTAGTAGACATTATATTGACCGGCTCCATAACACTTCGGGATAGAGCTCGACTCAATAGCATTAGGTTCTACAACGGTATGACGGTCAGCTTCATTATTTATCATTTATTGGCCGGAACCATAGGATGCGTGAAGCATTTGACTTAGCCGTTCTACTCCAAAGGATGTTCGTAATTTTCTCGATCGGTTTGAAAGTCGATCTTCAATGTCATGCACGAAACTAAGGTGCTCGTCAGATAAATATCTACTAATTTGTATCTATAATCGCGAAGTTGTATTCTCGATTCGACAGGTTATATTCTCGGAATGTAAGGACATCGATGAAAAGAGTGACTGTATGCCATTTGACAATGATAGCCGTCAATATGTCTCTCTACTTTAATGTTCACGCCTAGAATTATGGTGTCCATTGCCTATATAATTCAGCGGATTTACACCCGTAATAGCTCGTTTGTCTTTCGGCATCACAGGACGGCTGGGAATATATTGCCTAAGCTATTCGTCTCTGTATGAAGGTGGTATCGTTGTCGAACGGTGTAACTTCCGATCTTCTTATTCATACATCAAATTACGGTGCCTGTCACTAAAATGTATACTAATTTGATCCTCTGAGCACTACGTAATACGCTCGATACAATGGGTTAGGCTTTGTGAAGCTATGGACTTCAGTAAAACGTTTTACTTTATACTAATTGGTATCGTTCATAGACTTTTTGACGCTCGACTTTAACATTCATGCCGGGAATTATGGTGACTATTGCGAATACTTATCAGCGGATTTACACTAGGAATGCCTGGTCTGTCGATCAGAATCACAGGGCTGGTGATGCTTTTGACTTTGCCGTTCGAATCCCAAATAAGCGCGTAATTTTCCCGAACTCATGGCCATCGATCTTCTAGTACATACACGAAATTAATTTTGCGGTCACTAAAATGTATACTAGTGTGTTTCTCTGATCACGAAGTTATATCCTCGATACGGCAGGTTAGGTTGTCGGAAGGTAACTCTTTCTGTCAGAAGTTTGATTCTACATCAACGGGTAATTGTCTACAACGTCTCCGCGGTATTCTATAATATTCATACCCCGAATTAAGGTATTTACTGACAAAACCCTTTTGCGGATTTACTACCAGTTTACACGCTTTAATTTTCGGATTCACAGCGCAGGTGAAACTATTGACGGAGCCGATCGACACTCGTAAAAGGTGGTATCGTTCTCGACGGGTTTGACTATCGCTCTTCTTATTCATATATGAAATAAGGTTGCCCATCTCCAAAATGAATACAAATTTGCTTCTTGAAACACGAAGTAATACTCTAGATACAGAGGGATACGTTCTCGGATGGTAACGTAGTCTATAAGAAGAATGACTTTATAACAATCAGTTTTTTTCGCCGATGATTTGGCTCCCTACTTTAATGATCATGCCGAGAATTTTTGAGTATGTTGCCAATTCTGTACAGCGGATGTACTCATAGAATGCCTGGTTTCACTCTCGGCATCCCAGGATAGGTGAAGATTTAGACTTATCCGTTCGACACTCAAAGAAGGCGATATCATTCTCAAACGGTTTGAATCTCGATAATTCTTTTCCTACACGAAAGTACGGTTTGCATCTGCTATAACGTTCACTAATTTGTTTCCGTGACGATATCTGAGCCACAGGGTACAGCGGGTTTAGTTCTCTCAAGGTAAGGTATTCGGTAGGAAGAATGACATTATACGAATAGGTAGCGTTCTGCATCGATCTGACACTTTAAGTGAATAATCAAACCGTGAATTAATGTGTATATGCCAATTCTGTTCAGTGGATTTACTCCCGGAGAACACGGTTTGACTTTTGGTACCTTGGAATAGGTCAAACTATTGAATTACCCGTTCGTTTCTCAAAGAGGTTGGTAACGTTCTCGAGCGGTTTGACCATCGATCGTCTGATTCATATGTCATAATATGTTGTGCCTCTGCTTTAATGTCTACCAATTTGTTTCCGTGTGCACTAAGAATGACAATAGCTACAGCGGATTAGGATCTCGGAAGGTAACGTATTCGGTAAAAAGAATATCTCTATACTAATTGGTAATGTTCACCGACGGATTGACCTTCTACTTTAATATTCATACCGTGAATTAAGGTGTCAGTTGTCACTAGTGTAAAGTGCATTGGCTGCCGGAATACCTTCTTTGACCATCGCAATCACAGGATAGTTGTAGCTATTGATCTAGGGGTTCAGTTCTCGAAGATGGTGGTAACGTTGTGGATCGGTTTGACGTTCGCTCTTCTAATTGGTACACGAAATTAAGGTGTACGTCACTTAAATGAATACTAGTTTGTTTCCATGGAATCGAAATTATTATCTCAATGCAACGAGTTATATTCTGCGACGGCAAGGACTTTGGTAAAAAGAGTGACTCTATACTAATTGATTGTGGTCTGTGACAATTTGATTCTTTACTTCAATACTCACACCGTGAACTATGGTGCAACTTGCGTTTATAATTCAGCGGACTTGCTCCAGCAATGACTTGTTTGACTCTCGGAATCTCAGGGCAGGTGAAGCTATTGCCATAGCTATGCGACTGTCCATGAAGATGGTAACGATGTCGAACGGTATAACTTTCGATCTCCTTGTTCATACATGAAGGTAAGGTGCTGTCGCTAAACTAATGTGTTCCTCTAATCACTACGTTCTACGCTCCATACGGCAGGTCAACTTCTCGGTCCGTAAGCCTTTCGGAAAGAACGTTTGACGATATATCAATTGGTAACGTTCTCATACGGCTTAACGCTCTATTTTCATATCCAATCTGCGAATTAAGGTGCATATATTTACAATACTGTGCAGCGCATTTACTCCCGAAATACCTCCATTGCCACTTGCAATCACAGGATGTATGAAGCTATTCACTTAGACCTTCGAGTCTGAGTGAAGGTGGTATCTTCCTCGGACGGTGTGATCCCCGCTCCTCTTATATATTATAAAGCTTAGGATCGCGTCACTGAATTGTATACTATTTTCGTCCCGTGAACACCAAGTTATACTCTCGATTCGATGGGATAGCTTCTCCGAAGCTCAGGACATCGGTAAAGTGATTGGCTTGATACTAAATGGCAATTCGCCCAAGCGGTTTGACGGTATACTTTCCTATTCAACCGTAACTAAGGTGTCCATTGCCAATAGTGTACAAAGGATGGTCTCTCGGAATACCAGGTTTGACTTTTGGAATCACAGGATATGTCATGATATTGACGTAGATGTGCGACTCTCAAGGAATGTGGTTGCGATCTCGACCGCTCTGACTTCCGATTTTGTTATTCCTATATGGAAATAAGGTGTGCATCTGCTATAACGTTCACTAATTTGTTTCGCTGAACCCGAAGTTACACACACGATACAGCAGGTTATTTTCTCGGAAGAGCAAAGTATCCGGTAAGGAGTATGACGTTGTAACAATTGGTAACCATCTCAAACGGTTCAACGCTCTACTGTAATATTCAAACCGCAAATTAATGCTTCTATTACCAATACTTTTCAGCGGGTTTACTCCTGGAATGCCTTGTCATAATGTCGGAATCCCAGGTTTGGTGAAGCTATTGATTTAGCCGTTCGACTCTCAACGTAGGTGGTCAGGCTATCGATCCGTTTTAAATTCGTCCCTCTAATTCATACAAGAAATTAAGGTGCCCGTCGCTAATATGGATACAAGATGGCTTCTCCGAACGCGAAGTTATACTCACTATACGGCGTGTTGTCTTCTCGGTAGGTAATGTCACCTGCAGAAAGATTGATTCTAGACAATTTAATATCATTCTACGACAGTTTAACTCGGGACATTAATATTTATACCGTTATATAGGGTGTATGATGCCAAAACTGCACCGCTGATTGACTCCCGGAATACCTGGTTTGACTCTCGGAATCACAGGGCAGGTGATACTACTGGCCTAGCTGTGCGACACACAAAGACGGTAATAACGTTCTCGATTGGTTTCGGGCGCGACTTTGTAATTCATACATGAAATTATGGAGCCTGTCACTATAATGTTCACTAATTTGCTTCTCTGGACACATAGCTATACTCTCGATACAGACTGCTAGTTTCTCGGAAGGTACGGCCGTCGGTAAACAGTTTGCCTCTATTGCAATACGTAACGTTGTTCAACGGTTTGACTCAGTACATTGATATTCATACCAGCAATTACAGATCCTATTGCCAATACTTTTCAGCGGTCATACTTCTGGTATAGCTGGTTTGACTCTCGGTATCACAGGATAGGTGACGCTATTGACTTAGCAGCTCGGCTCTCATGGTAGGCGGTAAAGTACCTGGACGCTTTGCATCTCGATGCTGATATTTATACACAAATGTGCGGTTTCGGCCAGCTAAAGTGTATATTAATATGTGTCCGTGAACACTAAACAGGACACTCGCTGCAGCGGGTTAGGTTCTCCGCAGGTAAAGTATTCTGTAAGAGAAATGACTTTCTACGAATTGGTAATGTTCACTGGCCGGTTGACCCTCTACATTAAAATTCAATCCGTGAAATACGGTGTCTATTACAAAACATCTCAGCGGATTTACTCCCGGTATACATGGGTTGACTCTTGGAATCTCGGAATAGGGCAAGTTATTGACACAGCCGTCCGTCTCTCAAAGAGAGAGGTATCGTTCTCCAGCGGTCTGCCCCTCGATCTACTAATTCATGCATGATACTAAGGTGACAGTAACTAAAATGTATTGTGATTTGTTCCTCTGAACACGAGATTAAACTCTCGAAACGGCAAGTTATCTTCGCCGAAGGTAAGTCTATCGGCAAAGTGTCGGAGTCTATACCAATTGGTAACGTCCTATAACAGTATGGCGATCTGCTTCAATATTCACACCGTTAACTAAGGTGTCCATTGCCAATAATCTTCACCGCCCTTCTCCCAGAATACGAGGTGTGACTGTCAGTACAGCTGATGCCTGCGACCGTCCGGACAGGGGGTATGTTTGGTAGTGGCATACTTTGACGGTGCAGGGGTAACGGCCACAGCCACCTGCTGGGACTGAGAGCAAAGCTGGCTGCTCCGCCTCCTCGTGGCCCCAGCCGGAAACGTGTTTCCCCGGGCTAGTGCGGCCCCGAGGGCTCGGCTAAGTGAGCTACCGACCCTTATGGATAGGTCCATCTTGTACACGATCCGATGATGACTGCAACTCCTAATGGATATGAGTTTATTGATATCTATGTGAATAAAGGAACATGTGAATTATGGGCAGGGTTGTTCCAAGTCCCGCATGGTTCCTGAGGGAGTGGTGGACCTGATTGTAGCCAATACCATCTGGACGCGCAATCCGGTATGAGATTAAGCTCGATGTACGGCGACAGACGCTTCGTCGGGCAACGATATATGCGCAACAGTACTTGTCAGTATCGCTGGTTCGGTGAAGCTATTGACGTAGATGTGCTATTCTCATGTAAGATGGTAACGGTCTTCAACGGATTGACTCTCGATCTTCTAAATCATACACGAATCTAGGGTGCCCGTTACTTTAATCATTCCAAATTCCTTTCTCTGAAGACGATCTAATACTCCCGATGAAGCCGGCGAGGTTCACTCAAGGAAAGGACTTCGGTAAAACGTTTGACTATATACAAATTTGCAATACTCTCAAACGGATTAACGATCTACTTTAATGTTCAAACCGAGAATAATGGTGTCTAATGCCAGTACTGTTCCGGAACGCCTGGTTTGACTTTCGGAACCGCAGGGTAGGTAAACCTATTGGCTTAGCTGTTCGACTCTCAAGAAAGGTGGTGACATCCTCCAACGGTTCGTCTATCGATCTTGCTGCTCAAACGTGAAGGAAAGGTGTCCCTCTGCCAAAATGTCTACTGATTTGTTCTTGCGAGAATAGTAAACAAGACTGTCTCTGCAGCGGGTTTGTTTCTCGGAAGGCAAGGTATTCTGACCATAAAATGACTTTTTGCCAATTGGTAATGTTCTCCGTCGGATAGACCTTCTGCTTTAATATTCATGCTCTGAATGAAGGTGTCAATTGCCAATACTGTACAGCGGATTCACCCTCGAAATAACTGATTTGGCTGTCTGAATCACAGGATGAGTGAAGTTATTGACATAGCCGTTCGATTCCCAAATATCGTGGGAACATTCTCAAACGGTTTGGCTATCGATAATTCTTTTCATACATGAAAATCAGGTGTGCCTCTACTATTATGTCTACAGATTTGTTTCCGTGAACAATATGTAAGACACTGGCTACAGCGGGTTAGTTTCTCTTAAGGTAAGCTATTCGACAAGTTGAATGACTTTATACGAATAGTTATTTTTCTCCGACGATGTGACTCTGTACCTTAATATTCATACCGTTAATTAAAGTGTCTATTGCAGAACTAATCCGCGGATGTGCTCCCGGCATACCTGGTTTTACTTTCGGAATCACAGAATAGCAAATGCTATTGTCTTAGCCGTTCCACTCTCAGCGAACGTGGCAAAGGTCTCAACGGTTTCACCCGAGATCTTCTAATTCATGCACGGATCTAAGGAGCACATCACTAGAATGTCTACTAATTTGTTCCTCTGAACATGAAGATATACCATCGATACAGCTGGTTAGGCAATCGGAGTGTAAGGTCTCCATTAAAACGTTCGACTTTATACATATTTTCAACGCACACATACAGTTTGGCGCTCTACATTAATATTCAACCCGCAAATTAATGTGTCTATTGCCAATACTGTTCAGCGGATTTACGCACGTAATACCTGCTTGTACTCACGCTATCACAGGTTAGATGAAGTTATATCGAGGTCTTGTAGTTGTACCCTGCAGCTCGAAGAGGCATTAGTGTATGGTTTCAGTAATTTCCTTATACTTGATTTTGTACCATATGCATTCTGTCACAGTTATCTATTTATTCATAGATACTGCAATTCACTGTTGTTATATTTTCGATTTTCTTCTCGTAATTTTCAATTTAATTTTGAGAAATTGTATTTCCCAGTAACAGTGTCTTTGGGATTAGTCGAGTATTCGATTATGACATTATTCCGTTAAACTTATTGTTATTATATATGGTTGTCTCTATACGATCGTTCTGTACCAGTGTAACACGACTGGTGATGTGTTGTTGTTGCGTACGTCAGAGCAAAGCAGCAGTACTGTGTGATCATGGTTAATTTCTCTAACCTAGATATTGTACCGCATGCATTTTTCCCAGTCTGCATTTATTTATATATACTGTCATTTACTGTTACAATATTTTTGAGTTTCTTCGATATTTTCAATTTTTCGATGATAAAATTGTGTTTGATAGTAAAAGCATCTTTGGAATTTGTTGTGCCTACATTTATGACATTATAATGTTGACCTTATTCGTCTCTAATCTGATTGTCTCTATACGTGCCTACGCTGCCGGAGAGACACTAATGGCGATATCCTGTATTTACGTACGACAGATCGAAGCGGCACTACTGAATGGTCGTAGTTAATTTCGTTAAACTTAATTTTGTATGGTATGAATTTAATCCCGGTCATCCATTTATTTAATCATACACTAATATACTGCTTTCATAACTTCCACTTTTTTTCAAAATTGTCAATTTTCAATTTTGAGAGTTGCATTCCTTAATAATATTGTCTTTTGAGCTAGATGAGTTTACGTTTATGATAATATTATGTTAATCTTATTGTTATTTTATATGACATTCTGTGTACGTACCGACGCTTCCAGTGCGACACGGCTGGAATGATCTCGTAGTTGTGTTCGGTGGATCGGAACGATGCTACTGTATTGTCTTCGCTAATTTCTATGACCTGGATATTATACTGCAGAGACTCTTTTGCAGTCTTCCTTGTAGTTTAACTAACTGTAATTTACTGATATGATATATTCAATGTTTCTCAATATTTTCAATTTTTAGTTTAAATGATTGTGTCTTTTAGTAACAGTGCCTTTGGTATTAGATGAGTGTACCTTTATGTCAATAATTTTTTGAACTTATTATTTTTTTATACGATGGTCGATATATGTATACCAACGTTGTTTGAGGTACACGACTGTCGAGGTCTTGTAGTAACCTGCGGCAGAACGATGCGCCACTGCTGGATGGTGTACGATAGTGTCTTTAACCTTCATTTTGTAACGTAAGCATTTTTCCCAGTTTCCCATTTATTTATACATTCTATAACTTCCTCTTATCCCATTTCCGATTTTTTTCAAAATTTCCAGTTTTTAATCCCCAGAAATGTATTGTTAAGGTTAAGTTCCTTTTGAATTAGATGAGCTTACGTTGATGACATTATTTTGTTAAAATTATTGTCACTTTTAGAGATTGTCTGTATTTGCACAGACGCCTTCGGAATGACTCGACAGTTGCGGTCTTGTAGTTGCGACCGGTAGATTGGAGCCACACTGTAGTATGGGCTTCGTTAATTTGATTAACCTCAATATTGTACTGCAAGCATTCCATCTCGGCTATATATTTATTTCTACGTACTAAAATTAACAGTTACGATATTATCGATTTTTCTCATAATTACCAGTTTTTATTATCAAAAAGTATAGTTTTTAGGAAACGTGACATTGGAATTAGTTCATTGTACTTTTATGGCAATATTTTCTCAAACTTACTGTTATTTTATACAAATGTCTGTAATTCGTATCTACGCTTCCCGAGCGACACGACAGGAGTGGTATTGCAGTTGCCATTGGTACATCGGAGCGGCACTATGCATAGTCATGATTAATTCCTTCATCCTTCACTTCGTACCGTATGCATTTCGTCGCAGTCTACCCTCACGTCATACATATTGTAATTGACTGTAACGATACTTTCGATTTTTCTCATAATTTCCAGTTTTTAATTTCGAAAAACGTTTTTCTTAGTAAACGTGTCTTTGAAATTAGTTTATTGTACGTTTGTGACATTATTTTGTTAAACTTACTGCTGTTTCATACGATTGTCTGTATACGTACATATGCCTCCGGTCCGACGGGCCTGTTATGGTTTTGCAGGTGCGTGCGGCATATCGGACAGACACTACTGTATTGTCTTCGTTAATTTCACTAACCTTGATTTTGTGCCGAATGCATTATTTCGATATTCACTATTTATTTCTACATTCTGTGATCTACTGTTATGATATTTCCGACTTTATTCAAACCCTACAATTTCTTATTTCAGAAATTGTATTTTTTAGGAGAAGTGAAAATATCACAGCAGTAACTTACAGTATGTACAAATAAATGAAAAACTGGGAAAAAATTCTTACTGTACAATATCAGGATTAAAAACAATATCGAAGACCATCCAGTAGTGTCGCTCCGATCTGCCGTACGCAACTGCGAAGCCACTACTGCCGTGTCTTTCCTGAAGCATCGGAGCGCATATAGGCAACCGTATGAAATAGCAGTAAGTGTAGCAAAATATTATCATAATCGTGCACATAACTAATACCAAAGGTACCTTTAATAAGAAATACAATATTTTAATTAAAAGTTGGAAACATCGGAGGAAATGAAGGATATCGTAAGAGTAAGTTTCGGTATTTGTAAATAAACAGAGAATTGCGAAAGACTGAATACGGTACAACATTGTTTATAATGAAATTAACGACGACCATCCAGTTGTGCCGCTTCGATCTGCCGTACGCGACTACAAGACCTCGCCAGTTGCGTGGCTCCGGCTGCGTGGACACCTATACGGCCAATAATGTAAAGCTACGGTAGGTTTAGTATAATATCTCGTCAAACATGCACTGAACAAATTCCATCGACACTTTTTCAAAGAAATACAGTTTTTGAAATTAAAGACTAGAAGTTATGAAACAAACTGAAAATATCCAAAAAGTAAATTGCAGTATGTAGAAATGAATAAAATCCAGCCTACCAATGCTTACGCTACATTGGTAAGGACAAAGAAGAAACAAGGGTCATACGCTATTGTCGCTTCCGATCTGCCTACGAAACTACAACGCATCCACATTCGTGTCGCACCGGCAGCGTACGTACGTGCACAGGCAATCAAATATTACAGGCAACAAATTGTCCTAAATAATGTCATAAACGTACACTAAACTAATTCCAAACACACCTTTACTTTGACGAAATTTGTGAATTTAGAAATTAGAAATTATGAGGAAAATGGAACATATCAAAACAGTAAACTACATTATGTATAAACAAATGGAGGACTGGGAAACAATGCATACGGTTCTGTGTCATGGATAGATAAATTATCGAAAATCATGCACTAGTGTCGCACCGAATTGCCGCATGAAACTGCAAGACCACTCCATTCCTGACGCTCCGGAAGGGCTGGTACGTATATAGGCAATCATATGAAATAACAATCATTTTATCAGATTATTGTCGTAAACGTACACACAGCTAATTACAAACACACTTTCCCTTACACATAAAAATGTTGTATATTAGAAATAGAAAATTTTGACAGTAATCTAAAATATCCTTAGAGTAATCTACAGCTTGTATAAATAAATAGGACAATGGGGAAAATTCATACGGTACAAAACGAAGGATAAAGAAATTAACGAAGTCCATGCAATAGTGTCGCTCCAATCTACAGAACCCGACTGCAAGACCACTCCAGTCGTGCCGCTCGGGAAACGTAGGTACGTATACAGACAGTGATATAAAATAGCAATGTGTTTTGCAACATATTGTCATAAAAGTGAACTCCTCTATTTCACACGGTACTTTTCCTGAAAAAATTCAATTCATAGAATAAAACTTGCATGCTTCGAAGAAAATGGAAAATATCATAACAGTAAATTACAGTATTTGTAAATAAATAGAAAACTGCGAAGGAATGCGTACGGTACATTATTATGGTTAAAGGAATTAATGATGACCATGAAATTTGTCGCATCTTAAGTACGCAACGACAAGACCACTCCAGCCGTATCGATCGGCTGCATAGGTTTGCATAGTGACATGCGAATAAAGTAACAGATAGGTTTAACAAAGTATTGTCATAATTGTACAGTCAACTAATTCCAACGGCTCACTTTCTATGAAACACAATTTTCTATATAAGAAGCTGAAGACTTAAAAAAAAAAAAAAAAAAAAAAAACAGAAATATCATAACATTAAATTTCAAAATGCTGAAATAAATACGAAGCTGCAAAGGAATGCATACGATACAAAATTATGGTTAATGGAATTAACAAATACCATCCAGTAGTGACGCCCCAATATGCCGTACGCAACTACAAGACCATTCTAGTCGTGTAGATCTGGCAGCCTAGGTACGTATACAGATAATCATATAAAATAACAGAGAATTTTACATGATATTGTCATAAACCTAAACTGACCTAACTCAAAAGATACATTTAATAAGAAATACAATTTTTTAAATCAAAATTGAAAACTTTGAGAAACATGGAAAATATCATAAATGTGAACTATATCATGTAGGAATAAATAGAAGACTGCGAAAGATTGCATACGGTACAACAATAATGTTAAGGAATTAAACAAAGACCATATAGCAGGGTCGTTCTGTTCTGTCGGACGCTGCAACAAGACCGTGTCGCACAAACCGCGTAGCGACGTATACTGATAATCATATGAAATAACATTATATTCAACAAAATACTGTCTCTAACGTAGACTCAACAAGTTCCAATGACACTTTTACTAGTAAACAAATTCTTTTAAATAAAAGTGGAAAAATTTGAAACAAATTGAAAATATCAAAATAGTAAGTTACAGCATGTATAAATAAATGGAATACTGGGAAACCATGCATACGGTACAGTATCATGGATTGATAAATTATCGAAAACCATGCAGTAGTGTCGCACCGATATGCCGAATGAAACTGCAAGACCATTCTATTCGTGACACTCAGGAAGCATAGATTCGTATTCAGACAATCATATAAGATAACAAAGAATTGAACACAATAATGTCATAAGCGTACACTCACCTATTTCGAAAGACACTTGTATTCAGAAATACAATTTTTTCAACTAACAATAGACAATTTGGAAAAAAAATGGTAATGGCCATAGCAATAAATTGCAGTATTTGTACATTAATATAAAAATGAGAAAGAATTGCTTGCGGTTCAAAATCATGCCTTAAGAAATTAACGGAGACCACACAGTAGTGTTGCTCGATCTGCCGTACCATCATTCATTGTTCGAATATTATAGCTGGAGGTCAAGCCATTGTAAAACTTTGCCTATTCATATACAGCCTCACTCTTTACCGTAGGCCATTCCTTCCGAGAAGCAAGCCCGCATTATTGAGGGCATTACTCCGTGTTCCGAAAAGCAAATTAGTGGACATTTTAGTGACGAGCACCTTAATTTCGTGTATGCATTAGAAGACTCCTGTTCGCTAAAGTAAATTAGTATGTATTTTAGAGACGGATACCATAGTTTCTCGTATGAATTACAAAGATCGGGGTCTAAACGTTCGAGAACGTTGCCAACGTCATTGAGAGTCAGACGTCTAAAACAGTAGCATCACCTATCCCGTGATTACGAGAGCCAAACAAGGTATTCCGGTAGAATGTTCGTTGAACAGTGTTGGCAATAGGCTCGCTAATTAATTGTATGGATATTAAAGTTGAGTGTCAAACCGTTCGAGTATGTTACCAACTGGTATAATGTCAAACCTTCTATCGAATAACTCATCGACCTAGAACGAACACCGAACTAGCGAGTGTCTTGCTTAGTGCTCACGGAAACAAGATAGTAGTCATTATAGCTGGCGGAGACCTTATTTTCGAGTCTGAATAGCAAAATCGAGAGTCAAACTACTCTAGTACGGTACCACATTCCTTCGGATTCGAACGGCTAAGTTAATAGCTTCACGTGTCCTAGGATCCCGAGAGACAAAATAGGCACTCTCGGAGTAAGTGCCCGGTACCATATTGGCCATAGACTCCTTAATTCTCGGAATCAGTATTAAAGCAGACCGACATACCGTTTTAGAGCGTTAGCTACTTGTATACAGTTAAACCTTTTACCGAAGGCCATACCGGCCGAGAATGTAAACCTCCGTATCGAGAGTATGAATTTGTGTTCAGAGAAATACACTAGTATACATTTTAACGATGGGCATTTCATTCATGGGCAATTCATGTAGTGTTTGTAAGATCGAGGATCAAACCGCTCGAGAACGTTACCACCTTCTTTGAGAGACGAACGACTAAGTCCATACCTTGCCGTATTCCAATATTCGGAGAGGCAAACCATGTATTCCCGGAGTAAATGTTACTAATTTGCTATCGCGAACACTGAGCGTGACACTAGCTGCAGCACGTTGGACTTCTCGGAAGGTATGGCCTTCGGTAAAAGGTTTGACTTTATTACTGTACGCAACGTTCTTCGACGGTTTGGCTCTCGACTTTATTATTCATTCCGCGAACTGAGGTGCCTATTGCCAAAACTATTCAACTTATTTTCTCCCGAAATACATGGTCTGACTCTCGGAAAAACTGGATAGGCGTAGCTATTGACGTAACCGTTCGTCTCTCACAGAAGGTGATAGCGTTCTCGTGCGATTTGACTCACGATCTTCTAATTCATGCATGAATTTAAGGTGCCGTCACTCAGATGTATACTAATGTGTTTACCCAACCACGTAGCTACACCCTCCATACGATGGGTTTGCTTCTCGGCCGTTAAGGCTATCGGTAAAGTGTTTGACTATATACCTATTGGCAATTCTCTGAAACGGTTGGACGCCTTACTTTCTCATTCAATCCGTGAATTAAGGAATCTACTGGCAATACTGCTCAGCGGATTTACTCGAGTAACATCTGGTTTGATTCTTCGAATCACTCGAAAGATGAAGCTATTGACTTAGCCTTTCGTTGTCTCGTCACTAAAATGTATACTAATTTGTTGCTCCGAACAGGAAATTATGTTTCCGAACCAGCGGGTTAGCATCTCGGATAGTTAGGTATTTGGTAAGTAGAATGACTTTATACCAATTTGTAACGTTCTCCGACGGTTTGACGGCCTGCATTAATATTGATGCCGTGAACTAAGGTGCCTATTGCCAATGCTGTGCAGCGCATTTACTCCCGTACTCTGATTCTGAATGTCAAGTCAAGTCCAGGTGTAAGTAAGGTGCAGGGTCAAACAGTTGTAGAACATTACGAATTGGCATAGAGACAAACTGCTTACCGACGGTCTTACCTTCCGAGAACCCATCCCGCTGTAGTGATTGGCTTGTTTAGTGTTCATCGGAAAATATTAGCAGACGTTATAGGTGAAACATACCATATTCTCAAATATGAGTTAAAGGATTGAGAGTCAAACCGTTTTAGATCGTTACCACCATCTTTGAGATTTGAACGGCTGGGTCAGTAATATTACACGTAGTTTTGATTCCGAGAGTCAAGCCTGGTATTCCTGGAGTAAATCCCCTGAACAGCATTGACAATGGACACCACAATTCACAGATTGGATCTCACAATGCAGCGATAATCCGATTGAGAACGTTACCAAATTGAATAAAGGCATTCTTTTTGCTGAATACTTTATTATCTGAGAACATAAGCCGCTGTATCGTTGGTACATCTTCGTGTTCAGAGCAACAAATTAGTATTCATTATAGTGGCGGACACCATAATTTCATGTATGATATAGTAGGTCGAGTGGCAAAGTGTTTCAGGACGTTACCACTAGCTATGGAGCCGCACAACTAGGTCACTAGCTTCACTTATCTCCTGATTGCGAGAGTCGAACCAGGCATTCCAGGAGTAAATTCGCCGAACAGGGTTGGTACTTGTGACCTCAATTCACGGTTCGAATATTAATAAAGAGTGTCAAACTGTTCAAGATTGTAACATATTGGTATGAACTCATCTTCTTTATCGAAGGCCTTACCTTCCGATAAGCTAACCCGCTATATCTAGTGTATAGCTTCGCGTTTAGAGCAACAAATTAGTATTCAATTCTGTGACAGGCAAACTAATTTCATGCCTGAGTAAGAAGGTGGAGTGTCAAACCGTTCGAGAATGTTGCAACCTACTGTAGGAGACGAACGGCCAAGTTAATAGCTTCAGCTATCCTGAGATTTCAAGAGTCAAACCAGGTATTCCCAGAGTAAATATGCTGATTAGTATGTGCAATAGACACCATAATTCACGGCTTGAGTATTAATGTAAGCCGACAAACCGTTTGAGAACGCTTCCAATTGGTATAAAGTCAAACGTTCTATTGATGACCTTACCGCCCGAAAGCATGACACACGGTGTCGAGAGTACAGCATGATATACAAAGGACGAAATGGGTATGCATTTTAAACTCGAGAACCATAATTTCATATATGACTTAGAATATCGAGGAACAAACCGTTCCAGAACGTTACCACATAACTTGAGAGTGGAGCAGCTGAGATAATAGCTGCTCCGATCCTGTGATTCTGAGAGGCCTATCAGATGTTCCGTGAGTAAGTCCGCGGTACTGCATTGACAACGAACACCTTTATTCACGTCTATGATAATAAGGTAGTGCGTCGATCCGTTTGAGAACGTTACCAATTGGTATAAATACAAATCCTTTACCGCTGAACATACCGTCCGAGAACCGAACTCGCAGTATCGAGAATATAACTTCGTGTTCAGAGAAAAAAATTAGTATTCATTTTAGCCACGGGCACCATAACTTCATGTACGGATAAGAAGATGCAGTTTCAAACCGATCGGCATTGTAACGATCTTTTTTGTGACACGATGGGCTAAGTGAATAGCTCCAACTATACCGTAATTCCGAGAGCCAAACCAGGTATGCCTGTAGCAAATCCGCTTAACAGTATTAGCAATTGACACCTTAATTCCCACGCAGGGGATGCGGTTGGCATTCTGGTTCCATTGCAGTATGGGTATGAAGAACCCACGGTGCCGTAGTCAGACGTACCTAGGCCGAGGTGAGCAAGCACATTATTCAGGAAGTATGGTGTCCTTGCGCGGGGTACTACCAGAACGGCCCTGCATTCACTGGTACCTCGGGAAACGGATCCAGCCCTGGGGAGGCTGGCTTCGGTCTGTCGCCAGGCTTGGTTGCTTGTGTTGGTCTCGAGCGTGCAGTTGTATGACCAAATCGCTAGATAGAGGGCCCCGTCCTAGGAGGGTGAGACCTTCCACGGGCGAGATTCGTGACAGCTGCTCGGGAACTGCCCTGCAGTGTCAGTCGGGATTTTGAAATGTCCCGGTGTACCCAAGGGTGGTGCGTTGGGCGTGCAGTCTACGATCTAATTAGTAGGTGCGTGGTAAGGTGGGCCGCGCACTGCACTGATTGGGCGTATCCCTATGCCACGCACATGGGGGCCGCGTCGCTAGGCCCTAGTGGCAGGCACGGCACGTTACATCACCGTCACAAGCTGACGCCTCAATTCACGGTTCGAATACTAAGGTAGAGCGTCAAACCATTGAAGGTCATTACCTATTCGAATAGAATCTAACTTTTAACCGAAGGCCTTACCTTCCGAGGAGACCAAACCATTGTAAGGAATGCCTTGCTTAGTGTTTATGGAAACATATAAGTACACATTTTAGCGACAGCACCTAATTTCAAGTATGAATTACAAGCCCCAGGACCAAGCAGAAGGAGGACGTCGCCACATTGCTCGAGAGACGTGCGGCTAAGTCAATTGCTTCCCCTATCCTGAGATTTCAAGGGCCCAATCAGGTAATCCGAGAGAAAATCCGCTGTACAGTATTGGTATTAGACACCTTAATTCGAGGTTTTAATATTTATGTAGCGCGGCAAGTCGTTTGAAAACGTTACCAGATGCTATAAAGTCAAACGTTTTACTGGTGACCTTACCCTCCGTAATCCTATCGCGCTGTATCGAGAGTATAGCATGGTGTTCTGATGAAGAAATTAGTCTACATTTTAGTGACAGGCAGCTGCATTTCATGTACGAATAAGTAGATCGTGGGTTACACCGATCGAAAACGATACCACCTTCGCTGAGAGTCGCATACTTAAGGCAGTAGCATCACTTGCCGCGTGATTCCGAGCGAAAGACCAGGTATTACAGGAGCAAATGCGATTCACTCTATTGGCTATGGACTCCATAAATTATTGAGCATTGGAGTAGGACGTCAGACCGTTTGAGAAGATTACAAACGGGTTGAAGTTAAACGTTTTACCGAATACATTACCATCCGACAACCTCACGCGCTGTAGCGAATGTCATTCTCAATGGTTGAGGAACCAAATTGGCAGAAATTTTAACGGACGGACACCACGTTTTCATGTATAAATATCAGTATCAAGAATCATAGAGTTCGAGAATGTTACCATCTTTTTCAAGAATCGTACAGCAAAGTCAAAAGGTTCACCTCTCCTGTGTTCCCGAGAGTCATACCAGCTCTTCGGGGAGTAATTGCACTATACAGTATTGGCAACAGGTACTTTAGTTCACGGTTTGAATATTAATGCGGAACGTCCAAACGTTGTAGAACTTAACCAATTCCTATAAAGCCAAACGTCTCTATGATGACCTCACCCATCGAAAGCCTAATCCGTTGTATCGGGAGTATTACATCGTGTTCAGGGGAACAAATTAATTTACACCTTAGTGACGGACACCTTAATTTCATATATGAATTGCAAGATCGAGTGTAATTCCGTACGTTAACGTTAAAGCTTACTTCAGAATCGAACGCCTTAGTTATTAGCATCACCATTCCTATGATTCCGAAATTGAATCAAGGTATTCCGGGCGTGAATGCGCTGAGGATTATTGGTAATAGATAAATAAATTCGGGGAATGAATATTAATATAGAGCGTCACACCGTGTGGAAACGCACTAATTGCTATAAAGCCAAACGTTTTACCGAATAGTAAATCTCACCGTCCGAGAAGCTAACCAACCGTATCGAGTGTACTGCTACGTGCTTAGGGATACACGTTAGTAAACATTTTATTGACGGGGACGTTGATTTCATTATGAATAAGAAGGTCGAGCGTCTAACATTTCTAGAAAATTGCCACATTCTGTGTGAGACGAACGGCTAAGTCAGTAGTTCCTCGGATCCAGCAATTCCGAGAGCCAAACCAAGTATTCCGGGAGTAAATTCGCTCAACAGTTTTGGCAATGGATACCTCCAATCACGGTTTGAATATTAAAGCAGGCCGTCAAGCCGTTGTAGGACGATAACTATTCGCGTAGGGTTAAATGTCTTACAGAATGCATTTACATCTGAAAAACTGACCCGCTGTATCGAGAGAATGACACCGCGCTCAGAGGTAAGGACTAGTAGACAATTTTCTGACGACCCCCTTACTTCAATGCATGAATTAGGAGATCCAGGTTGTAACCTTTCGAGAATGTTAGCACTTTCTGCGAGAGACGAACGGCTAAATCTATAGTTGCACCTATCCTGCCATTCCGATAGACAGGTTAGGTATTCTGGAAGTCATGCCGCTGTACAGTGTTGGCAGTAGACGCCTTAACTCACGGTATGCATGTTAAAGTAGAAGTCAATTCGTCAGAGAACTTTATCAATTGGTATATGGTCATTCTTTTTAGCGAGCACATAACCTTCCTAGAACATATCCCGCAGGAGCGACTGTCGTGCTTAGTGCTCACCGAAACAAATGAGTAGATATTATAGTAGATGCACGCCTAATATTTAAATATGAATTAGAAGATCGAGTGTCAAACCTTTCGAGACCATTCGTACCTTCATTGGGAGTGGAACGGATAATTCAATAGCTTCTCCTATCTAATGATTCCGACAGTTAAATCAGGTATTCCTAGAGTAAATGCTGTCTACGGAATTGTCAATTAACACCTTCATTCGCGATTTGAATATTACATTAGAGCGTCTAGCCGGTTGAGAGTATTACGAATTGGTATAAGGACAAACGTTTTACCGAAGGCCTTACCTTCTTCGAACATCACCGGCATCATGGAGAGTATAAGTTCGTGTTCAAAGAAAACAATTACTATTCATTTCAGTTACGGGAACCTTAACATCGTGTACGAATTAATACATTGATGGTCAAACCGCTCGAGAACGTTGCCACCTTCAGTGAGAGACGAACGGCTAAGTCAATAGCCTCACCAATCGCGTGATTCTGAGTGCCAAATTAGGTAATCCTGGAGCAAATCCCATGTAATACACGGTTTGAATAATAAAGCATCCCGTCAAGCCGATGTAGATTGTTCCAATTGCAACAAAGTCAACCGTATTAATGAAGACCTTACCCCTCGAGAAACTAACCACCTGCATCGAGAGAATAACGTCGTGTTCAGAGAAAGAAGTTAATCATCATTGCAGTGACGATCACCTTAACTTCATGTACGAATTAGAAGATCGAGCGTCAAACCCCTCGAAAACGTTACCAGACACTTTGAGAGTCGGAAGTTTATGACTATTGCTTCACCTATCCTGTGATTCTGAAGATCAGATCAGGTAATCCGGGAGTAAGTAGGCACAAGTTTATTGGCAAATGACACGTTAAATCACGGTATGAATATTAACGTAGATGCTCAAACCGACGGAGAATGTTACCAATGCGCATAAAGTCATTCCTTTTACGGAAATCTATACCTTCCGAAAACTAAACCACTGTAGCGTGTGTCCTTCACAACGTGCACGGAAACAAATTAGTAGAACTGTTAGCGGACGGACACCAATTGTTTGTGTATAAATATCAACATCGATGGTCAGACTGTTAGAGACCGCTGCTACCTACTGTATGAGACGAACGGCTAAGACAATAATTTCACATATCCTATGATTCCGACAGTTAAACCAGATATGCCATTAGTTATAAGCGATGTACATTACTGGCAATACACACCTGAATTCGCAGTTTAAATTTTAAAGCAGGCCGTCAAGCCGGTTTGGAGCATTACCCACTCCAGTAGGGTCAAACTGTTTACAGAATGCCTTACCCTCCGAACAGCTGACCCGCTGTAACGGGACCATAACAACGAGATCAGAGGTACGAACTAGTATACATTTTAGTGACAAGCACCATAATTTGATGCGTGAATTAGAAGTTCGAGGGTCATACCGTTCGAGACCGTTACCACCTTATATGATATTCGAAGAGCTAAGTCAATACCTTCATATATTCTGTGTGTCCGACAGTCATACCAGCAATACACGGAGTAAATCCGTTGTGCAGAAATGGCTATAGGCTCCTCAATTCATGGCTTCTATATTAAAACGGAACGTCTAACCGTTGTAGAACGGTACCGAATGGTATAGAGTAAAATATTTAACCGATAGCCCTATATTCGCAGAAGCTAACCCGCCATATCTAGAGTATAACACCCTGATCAGTGAATGATATTAGTAATCATTTCAGTGACGGGCACCTTAACTTCAAGAATGAATTAGAATATCGATGGGCAGACCGCTCGAGATCGTTACCACCCTCTTTGAGAGTCGAACGTATTACTCGATAGGTCCACCTTCCCTGTGATTCCGAGAGTCAAACCAGGTAGTCCGAGAGTAAATCCGCTGAAGAGGACTGGCAATAGATAACATAATTAGAGGAGTGAAAATTAAAATTGGGCGTTAGACCGTGTTGAAACGTGATCAATAGATATGAAGTCAAACGTATCACGCAATGTCTTACCGCCCGAGAAGCTAACCCGCCGCATCGAGAGTATAGCTACGTGTTTAATGATACACATAAGTAAACATTTTAGTAACTTCAACATTTATTTTATTATGAATATGTAAATCGAGGATTGAACCATTCGGGAATATTACCACCTTCTGCAAGAGACGAACGGCTAAGTCAGTAGCATCACGATATATTCTGATTCCGAAAGTAAAACCAGATATTCCGGATGCAAACGCGCTGTACATTATAAGGAACAGACACCTCAATTCATGGATTGAATATTAAAGCAGGCCGTCTAACCGTTGTAGAACATTCCATATTCGTGTAGGGTTAAATATCTCACAGAATGCCTCACACTCCGCAAACCTCACCAGCTTCATCGAGAGTATACTTACGTGATCAGAGAAAGATGTTAGTCTTAATTTCAGTGACGACACCGTAACTTCATGTATAAATTAGATGATCGGAAGTCAACCCGATCGAGGACGGTACCATTTTCTGTGATATACGAGCAGCTAAGACAATAGCTTCATATATCCTACGTTTGCGAATGATAAACCAGATATTCCCGAAGTAAATTCTTTTTACAGTATTGACAATATACATCTCAATTCAGGGTTTAAATATTAAAGCAGGCCGACAAGCCGTAGTAGAACATTACATATTCGTGTGGGGTTAAACTTTTTACAGAATATCTTACCCGCCGAAAAAGGTATCAGCTCTATGGAGAGTATAACAGCATGTTCGGTGGTAGAAACTTGTAAACATTTTAGTGACGAGCACCTTAATTTCATGCATGAACTAAAATATCGAGAGTCGAACCACTCGTGAAGGTTGCCACCTTCTGACAGGGACGACCGGGTAAGTCAATATTTTAACATGTCCTCCGATTGAGAGAGTGAATACAGGTATTCAGAGTGTAAATCAGCTGTACAATATTGGCGTTATACTACCTACCTCCAGGCTTGAATATTAAATTGCGAAGTGAAATCGTTGTCGAACAAAACGAATTGGCATAGATTCAAATTTTTTTCCGCTGGACCTTACCATCCGATACCCTAACCTGCAGTATCGATTGTCAAAATTCGTGTTCAAGCAAACAACCTATTATTCTGATTCATGACGGGCACCTTCTATTCATGTATGAATAAGGAGATCTATATGCATGCTGTTCCAGAAAGATACAACTATCCGTTATATTCGCACAGCTAAGTCAATAGCATCACCTATCATGTGATGCCGGGAGTCAAGCCTGGAATTTCAGAAGTAAATCCGCTAAAGAGTATTCGCAAAAGACCCCTTAATTGTCGGTATGATTAATAAAGTACAGACTCAATCCGTTGGGGATCGTAACCAATTATTATAAAGTCATACTACTTACTGAATACCTCACCTTCCTAGAACCGAACCCGCTGTGTCGAGTATCATGCTCAGTGCCAGCGGAAACGTGTTAGTAGACATTTTGGCAGACGCACAGCTTTCCGTCATGTATGAATAGCAAAATAGAGAGTCTAGCCACTGCAGAACGATTTCACTTTCTTTGAAAGCCCCACATTTTTGTCAATAGCTTCTTCTTTCCTGTGATTGCGAAAGTCAGACCACGTATCCAAAGCCTAAATGCGCTGAAAAATATTGGCATTAGATATCGTGATTCACGGCATGAATATTAAGGTTGAATGTCAAACTGACGAGAACGTTACCAATTGGTATAAAGTCATTCTTCTTAACCCAATTTCTTACCTTCCGAGAAACCAAACCGATGAAGCGATTGTGTTGCTTAGTTTTCACGTAATAAAATTGTTAGTTATTTTAGCAGACGACAAATTATTATCATGCATATATAGGAATATCGAGGGCAAATCGTTCTTGAGCGTAGCAACCTTTTTTGAGAGTGGCACAGCGACGACAATTACATCAATTATCCGGTGATTCTGAGTGTCAAACCAGCATCCAAGGATTACATATGCTGCACAGCATTGGCAGTGAGTACCTAAATTCACGGCCTGAGCACTAAAGTTGAAAGTCAAATCGTCGGGCAACATTAGAAATTGTTATAGTCATCCTTCTTACAGACTACGTTTACTTCTGAGAACATAAGCGGCTGCATGGAGTGTCTCGCTTTGTGTTGAGATTAACATATTATTATTCATATTGGTGGCGAGCACCTTATCTTCATGCATGAATAATAAGATAGAGTGTCATATCGATCCAGAGCATTACCACGTTCTCTAAGGGTCGAGCGACTAATACAGTAGTTTTTGCTATCCTGTGATTCCGGATGTTAAACCAGGTTGTCGGGGATTAAATCCGCAGAACAGTATTGGGTCAACAATTTAAAACACCGTTTTATATTTACGTAGTTCGTCTATCTGTTTGAGTCCGTTAACAGTTGCTACAAACACAGACATATTACCGAAGGTCTTACACTCAGAGGACATGACCCGCGCAGCGAGAGAGTAACTTCGTGTTCAGGAACGGAAATTTGCATACAATTCAGTAACGGGCACCTTATCATCGTGTATGAATTAGAAGATCGTGGGTCAAACCGTTCGAGAACGTTCCCACGTTCTGTGAGACTCTATAGGCCAGGTCAATAGATTCACCTATCCTGTGATTCCGTGAGTTAAACCTTGTATTCCGGGCGTAAATACGCTAAACAGACTTGGCGGTAGACACCTTAATTCGCGGAATGTATATTAAGGTAGGCTGTCAAACCGTTTTAAGATATTTGCCAATTGGTACAAAGTCATACTCTTTACCTATGGGCTTACCTTCGGAGAAACAAACTCTCCGTTTCGAGAGTATTACACCGTGTGTAGAGGTACGGACATTTATACGTTTACAAACGTGCACCTGAATTTCTAGCATGACTGATAAGGTCGAGTGTCACAGCGTTCGAGAACGTTACCACCTTTGTGAGAGACGAACGGTTAAGTAAGTAGCTTCACATATCCTGTGATTCCAAGAGTAAGACCAGGTAATCCGAGAGTAAATCCGCTGAAGAGTATTGGCAATAGGTACCTTCATTCTCGGTGTGAATATTAAGGAAGGCCGTGGAGACATTGTATAACAATCCGTATTCCTGTAGGGTTAAATTTCCTGCAGAGCGCCTTACCCTCCGAAAAACTAAGCCGCTGTACCAAGAGTATCACGCCGTGTTCAGAGGTATGAACTGGAATCCATTTTAGTGACGTGCTCCATAATTACATGTATATATTAGATGATAGAGGGCCAAACCGTTCGCGAACAATGCCTCCTTCTGTGAGAGACGAACGGCTATGTCAATAATTTTACGGATCCTGCGATTTCGAGATTCAATCCCGGTATTCGGGGAGTAAATCCGCTGAATTGTATTGGCAATAGGTACCATAATTCGCAGAGAGAATATTAAAATAGAGCGTCACGCCGTATGAGATGGTTACTAATTGCTATGAAGACAAACGTATCACCGAATGCCTTACCGGACGAGAGGCTAACATGCCGTACCGAGAGTATAGCTATGCGGTTAGGGAAACGCATTGGTATACAATTTAGTGACGGTCATCTTAACTTCATATATGACTTAGAAGATCGACAGTCAAACCGATAGCGAACGATACCAACTTCTGTGGGAGACGAACGGCTGAGTCAATAGCTCCACCTATCCTGTGATTCGGAGAGTCAAACCAGGCATTATTGGAGTAAGACCGCAAAAGTGATTTGGAAATAGACACCATAATTCTCGCTGTGAATAATAGAGCAGAGCGTCAAACCGTGAAAATGCGTCACGTATTTGTATAGAGTCAAACATTTGACCGAAGGCCGTGCTTCCGTGAAGCTAACCCGCTGTGTCAAGAGTATATCTTCGTGTCAGGGAAGCAAATTATTATATATTTAATGACGGACATCTTAATATCATGTGTGAATTAGAATATCGATGGTCAAAGTGATCGAGAACGTTACCACAATCTCTGAGAGACGAACAGAGGTGTCAATAGCTCCACCTATCCTGTGATTCCGAAAGTCGAACCTGGTATTACCGGAGTACAGAGCGTCAAGCGGTTAGGCAGTAATATTCATTACAGCGACGGGCGCCTTAGTTGCATAAATAAATTAGAACATCGAGGCTCAAACCGTTTGAGAACGTTACGACATTATGTGAGCGACGAACGGCCAAGTGAATAGCTTCACCTATCCTGAGATTCCGAAAGTAAAGCCAGGTATACTGGGAGTAATCCGCTGAATTGTTTTGGCATTTGTCTCCTTAATTCACGGTTTGTATATTAAAATTGGGCGTCAAACCGTTTGTGAACGTTACAAATTTTTATAAAGATAAACGTACTGACGAAGGGCGTAGCTACCGTGAGCCACATCCGCTTCATCTACAGTATAACTTCGTGCTCAGACGATCAAAGAAGGAAACATTTTAGTATCGGTGACCATAATTCCATTGCGAATAAGAAGAACAAGTGTGAAACCGTTCTAGGAAGTTAGCACGTTCTTCGAGATTCGATCGGACAAGTCAATAGCGCTACGTATTCTGTGACTCGAGAGACAAACCAGGTAATTCGTAAGTCATCTGCTGTGCACTATTGGCAATGGACATCTTAATTCGCGTTTTGAATATTAAAGCAGGGCGTGAAACCGTTTGAGAACGTTACAAAATGGCACAAAGTCAAACGTTTTTGAAAAGACCTAACACGCCGTGATACTAACCCGTTGACTCGACAGTATAAATTCGTGATCAGAGATAGAAATTAGTATGCAATTTAGTAACGGGCATCTTAACTTCCTGCATGAATTAGAAGATCTAATGTCAATCCATTCGAGAACGATGTCACCTTCTGTGACAGATGAACAACTAAGAGAACAGCTTCACCTATCCTGAGATTCCACGATTAAAACCAGGTATTCCTGGAGTAAATCGATTGACCATTATTGGCAATAGACACCATTATCACGGTTTGAATAATAATGTAGAGCGTCAAACCGTTCGAGAGCACTGCCAATTGGTATAAAGTAAAACGGTTTAAAGAAGACTATACCCTCCGAAAAACTAACCTGCTGCATCGAGAATATAACTTCGTTTTCAGGGATGGAAATTGGTATCCATTTCTGCGACGGGCATGTTAAGCTCATATATGAATTAGAAAATAGGTGATCAAACCTTTCTCGAACGAAACCACCCTGTTTGAGGGTCGAATGGATAGGTCAATAGCTCCACCTATCATGTGATTCCGAGAGTCAAACCAGGTAATCCGGGAGTAAGTCCGCGTATGTTTATTGGCATCTGACACCTTAATTCACGGTATGAATATTAATGTAGAGAGTCAAACCGACGGAGAACATTGCCAATGGGCATAATGTCAATACTTTTACAGAATACCATACCATCAGAAAACGTAATCCGCTGTAGCGATTGTCGTGCGTAATGTGCACGGTAACAAATTAGTAGATATTTTAACGGGCGAGCAACACATGTTTGTTTCTAAATATCAATAGCGAGGGCCAAAGCGTTCGAGAACGATACCACCTTCTTCCAGAGTCGAACGGCTATGTCAATAGCTTCACCTATCCATTGATTCCGTGGGCCAAGCCAGGTTGTTCGGGGGTGAAATAGCTGAAAAGTATTGGCAATAGACGCCTTAGTTCGCGGTTTGAATATCAAAGTAGGGGACAAACTCTCAGAGGTCATAACC
The DNA here is from genome assembly GCF_051020765.1 of Lasioglossum baleicum. Classification (NCBI taxonomy): domain Eukaryota; kingdom Metazoa; phylum Arthropoda; class Insecta; order Hymenoptera; family Halictidae; genus Lasioglossum; species Lasioglossum baleicum. Next base: position 60,778 of record NW_027469684.1, read on the forward strand.
AAATCGTATAGAGGTATTCTCCTTACCGAACACCTTACCCGCCGAAAATATTAACCTGCTATAGGGAGTGTCTTGCTCGTTGTTGGCGGAAACAACTTAGTGGTCATTTTAGCAGACGGACACCGCATTTTCATGCATGAATAGCAAAACCGTAGGTCAGACCGTTCGAGAACGTTACTACCTTCATTGAGGATATAACGGCTGAGTCAATATCTTCCTCCATCCTGTGATACCGAGATACAAACCAGGTATTCCGGGAGGGAATCCGCTGAACAGAATTGGCAGTAGACACCTTAATTATCTGCACGATTATTCGGGTCGAGTGTCCAACCGTCGGACAACAATACCAAATGGTACAAAGCCATCCTTTTTACCCAATATTTTACCGTCCGAGAAACCATCCCGCCGTATCGCGAGTACAACTTCGTGTCCAGAGAAACTAATTAGGATACATTTTAGTGACGGGCACCTTAATTTCATGAATGAATTGGAAGGTCGCGCGGTATACTCTCCCAGACCGTTACCAGCTCCTTAAAGAGTCGCACAGCTAAGTCTATAGCTTAACCTGTTCTGTAGCTCCGAGAGCAAAATCAGGTGATCCGAAGGTAACTCCGCTGAAGAGCATTGGCACTAGACGCCTTAATTCACAGTTTGAATATTAAATTAGAGCGACAATCCCATATGAGAAAGTTTCCAGTTGGTATAAAGTCGAAAGTTTTATTGTTGACTTTACCGCCCGAACTCATAAAGCGCTGCATCGAGAGTATAACAAGGTGTTCGGACGAACAAATGTGATTACATTTTAGTGCCAGGCTCCTTAATTTCATGAATGATATAGAAGATCGAGAGTCAAACCGTTCTAGAACGTTACCATCTTCTCTAATGTTCGACCGGCCAAGTCGACAGCTTCACCTATTCCAAGATTCCAAGAGACACATGAGGCAGTCCGGGAGTGAATCCGCTGAACAGTATTGGCAACTGACACCTTAATTCGCTGCTCGAAAATCAAAGTAGATTGTCAAACGGTTGTAGATTGTTACCTATTGGTATAGAGTCCCAATTTCTACTTTGGGCCTTAAGTTCAGAGGACATCACTCGCCGCATCGAGTGTATAACTTCGTGTTTCGAGAAGCAAATTACTACTCATTTTAATGGCGGAAAACCTAATTTCATCTACCAATGAGAATATCGCAAGTCAAGCCGTGCGAAAACGTTATAACCTTTTCTGAGTGTCGCACAGCAAATTCAATAGCTTTACCTATCCTGCCATTCGGAGATTCAAGCTAGTTGTCCCGGGAATAAGTCCGCTGAAACTGTTGGCAACAGATACATGAATTCGCTGTATGTATAGTAAGGTAGAGAGTCATTCCCTCGGAGAACATTACCAAATTGTATAAAGTCCTTCGTTTTCCGAATACCTTGCCTCTGCGAACCTAACCCGCAGTATCGAGTGCATATCTTCGAATTCAGATAATCATATTACGATACATTTTAATGACTGGCACCTTATTTACATATATGAATAGAAAAACCAAGAGCAAAGCCTTTCGAGAACGTTACCGCCTACTTTAAGAGTCGAACGGCTATGTCAACAGCTTCACCTATCCTGTGATTCCAAGAGTCATACCAGGTATTCCGCGTCTATACCAGCCGTACAGTATTGGCATTAAGCACGCAATTTCAAGGTATAAATATTAAAGTGTAGAGCCACAAGGTTATGCAACGTTGCATATTGCTATATACCCAACTTTTTACCGAAGGCCTTACCATTCGAGAAGCTATCCAGCTGTATCGCTATTATACCTTCGTGTTCAGAGGAGTAAATTAGTTTACATTTTAGTGACGGGAACATTAATTTCATGTAGCAATTAGAAGATCCCATGTCAAACCGTTCGCAATCGTTACCACCTTCTGTGAGAATCGAACGGCTAGGTCTATAGCGTCACCTATCCCGTGATTCCTAGTGTCAAACCAGGTACTCCGGGAGTAAATTTGTGTACAGTATTGGCAATTGACACCTATATTTTCGGCATGGGCATTAAAGTAGAGTGTGAAAACGACGGAGAATGATACGTATTGGTATAGAGTCAAATTTTTAGCGAAGGCGTTACTTTTCGGGAAGCTATCCCGCTGTATCGAGAGTATAATTTCGTGTTCCGGGAAGCAAATTCATGTACAGACTAGTGATATGCACCTTCGGATCGTGCACGATTTAGAACATCGAGTGTCAAACCGCATGAGAATGTTGCCACCTCTTTTGAGCGTTGCACAGCTAAGTCAATATCTTTATCTAAAATTTGATTCTGCGAGTCAAACAAGGTATTCCGGAGAAAATCTGCACAGCATTCTTGGCATTAGACACCCTATTTTAGGACTTGAATATTACAGTAGGTCGGTAACGTATTTGAGATCGTTACCAATTTGTATCGGGACAAACCTTTTGTCGAAAGCCTTACTTGTGGTGAATATAAGCCGCTGTATCGAGAGTATAACATCGTGATCGCCAAAGTAAATTAGTATGCATTTTAATGACGGGCACCATAGTTTCCCATATGAATTACAATCATCGGGGCCAAAAACATTCGAGAACGTTGCCACCGTCAATGAGACTCGAACGTCCAAATCAGTAGCTTCACCTATTCCGTGATTACGAGAGTCAAACAAGGTATTCCAGTAGAAAATACGTTGAACAGTGTTGGCAATAGGCACAGTAATTCATTGTATGGATATTAAAGTTGAGCGTCAAACAGTTCGAGTACGTTACCAACTGGTATAAAGTCAAACCTTTTATCAAATAACTTATCAACCTAGAACGAACACCGAACTAGCGAGTGTCTTGTCTTAGTGCTCACGGAAACAAAATCGTAGTCATTATAGCTGACGGAAACCTTATTTTCGTGTCTGAATAGCAAAATCGAGAGTCAAACTACTCTAGAACGTTGCCACATTCTTTCGGATTCGAACGGCTAAGTCGATAGCTTGCCGTAATCCAATATTCAAAGAGACAAATCATGTATTCCCGGAGTATATGTTACTAATTTGCTACCCTGAACACCGAGCAAGACACTTACTTTAGCGGGTTGGGCTTCTCGGAAGGGATGGCCTTCGGTAAATAGTTTGACTCTAAACTAAAAGATGAAGCTCTATAACCCTCTGACGCTCTACCTTCATATTCGTAGCGTGTAATAAGCTGTCTATTGCCGATATTGTCAATATGTACCTGGTATGATTTTCGGAATCACAGGATAGGTGAAGCTATTGGCGTGGTTGTTCGATTCTCACTGAATGTAGTAACGTTCACGAGAGGTTTAGCACACGATCCACTAAGTCATATTTGAAAATAAGTTACTCGTCACTCAAATTTAGACGATTTTGCTTCTCTGACCACGAAGTAATACTCTCGACACAGCGGTATACGTTCTCGGAAGATAATGCTTTCGCTAAAAAGAGTGGCACTATACCATCAGGTAAGGGTCTACAACTGCATGAAACTGTACTTTAATCTTTAAACCATAAATTGGGGTGTCTATTGCAAGTAGAGTTCAGCGTACTTACTGCCGGAATACCTAGCTTGCCTCTCGGATTCGGCGAGGTGAAGCTATTGATTTAGCGAGAGTCAAAAGTGGTCGACACGTTCCGAAAGGTTTGACTCTCAATCTTGAAATTCATACATGAAAATAAGGTGCCCGTCGGCTGAAATGTCTTCTAATTTGCATCCGTGAACACTAGGCAAGGCACTTCGTCCAACAGATTAGGTTCTCGGAACATAATGTATTCGGCTAAAAGAATGACATTATAGCAATTGGTAATGTCCTCCGATGATTTGCCTCCCTACTTTAATACGCGTGACGTGTATTAAGGTCTCCATTGCCAATACTATTCAGAGGATTTACGTCAGGAATACCTTGTTTGACTCTAGGAATCACAAGCAACGTGAAAGTATTGCCTTAGATATGCGACTCGCAAAAAAGGTGGTAACGTTGTTGAGCGGATTTACCGGCGATTTTCTCATTCATCCCTGAAATTAAGGTGCATGTCACTAAAATGTATGCTAATTTGCTTTTGTGGACACGATGCTATACTCTCGATACAACGAGATATGGTCTCCGAAGGTAAGGCCATCGGTAAAAAGTTTGACAGCATACCAATATGTAACGTTCTTGCAACGGATTGTCACTGTACTTTAATATTCACACTGAGAATTAAGGTGTCGTTTGCCAATAATGTACTGATCATGTACACCTAGGATATCTCGTTTGACTTTCCGAATCACAAGATTTATGACCCTACTGACTTAGCCGTATGCATCTCGAAGAAGATGGTAACTTTCTCGAACGGTTTGGCCCTTGATCTTCTTATTAGTAATGAGATTAAGGTCCCCGACTCGAAAATGTTTACTAATTTGATACCCTCAACTCGGAGTAAAAAGCTCGATACAGCGGGTTAGCTTCTCGGAATTTAAGGCCTTCTGTAGAAAGTTTGACTTTATAGGAATAGGTAACATTGTACAACAATATGACGGCCTGCTTTAACATTCATTCCGTGAAGTAAGGCGTCTCTTGCCAATACTGTACTGGGCATTTACTCCCAGAGTACCTTGTTTGACTCTCAGAATCATGGGATATGTGAAGCTAATAAATAAGGCGTTCGATTCTGAACTATGCTTCTAACGTTGCCGATCGGAATTACACTCGATCTTATAATTCATATATGAAATTAAGGTGTCCATCACTAAGGTGTAAATAAATTTGTTCCGCTGAACACGAAGTAATAATCCCGATACAACGGATTAGGGTTTCGTTGGGTGAGGTCATCATTTAGATCTTTGACTTCATAGCAATCGGTAAAGTTCTACAACGTTTTGTCGCTCCCCTTTAATATTCAATCCGTGAATTAAGGTGTCTATTGCCCATACTACTCAGCGCATTTACACTCGGAATACTTGGATTGACTCTCCGAATCGCAGGACATGAGAAGCTAGTGACATAGCAGGTCGGCTCTCACTAAAGTTGGCAACGTTCTCTACCGGTTTGACAATCGATCTTCTAATTCATACATGAACTTATGGTGACGTCACGAAATTGTATGCTAATGTGGTTCCCTCATCACGATGCTATACCCTTGAAACGGCGAGAAAGCTTCTCCGAAGGTAAAGCCGTCGGTAATGTGTTTCAGTTTGTAACAAGTGGCAACGTCTTAATACGGTTCGACGCTCTACTTTAAATTTCGAAACGTGACTTAAGGTGTCAATTGCCTACACTCTTCAGCGGATTTACTGTCGGATTACCCTGGTCGGTTCGTGGAAACTTGGAACAGGTGTAGCTATATACCCTCATGTCTCTCAAACAATGTGGTAACGTTCTCGATCGGTACGATACTCGATCTTCCATTTCATTCATGAAATTAAGGTGCCGTCACTAAGTTGTATATTAATGTGTTTCCTTAACCCGAAGCTATATTCTCGATACAGCGGGTAAGCTTCTCGAACGGTAAGGTATTCTGAAATATGTCTGACATTATAGCATTTGTAACGCTCTCACAAGATGTTACGCTCTATTTCAATATTCAATCCGCGAATTAACGTATCTATTGCTAGTACTTTGCAGAGCACTTACTCCCGGAATATCTCCTTTGGCTTTCTGAATCACAGGATGTATGAAGCTGTTGTCTTAACCGTTTGAATCTCAAAGAATGTGGTAACTTTCCTCGATCGGTTTGACACTTGATCTCCTTATTCATAATGAAATGCTGGTCCCCGTCAATAAAATGTATGTTGACTCGATCCTCTGATTACTAAGTCATACTCTGAATGAAGCGGGTGTGGTTTGCCGAAGTTACCGCCTTCGATAAAACGTTTGACTTCATAAAAATTGGTAACGTTCACAAACGGCTTGACGCTATATTTTAATATTAAAACCTTGAATTATGGTATCTATTACCGATAGTGTTCAGCGGATTTACTTCCGTAATGCCTGGTTTGTCTCCCTGAGTCACAGGATAGGTGAAGCTGTTGACTTAGCCTTTCGAATCTCAAAAAAGGTGGTAACTTTCTCCAACGCTTTGAATATAGATATTGTAATTCGGACATGAAATTAAGGTGTCAGTGTCTAAAGTGCATAGTAATTTCCGTCTGTGAACACGAAGTTATACTCACGATACAGTGTGTTAGCATTACGGAAGAAAAGGCCTTCGGAAAATGTTTGACTATATACAAGTAGGTTACGTTCTACATGGGTTCGATTCTGCAGCTTAATATTCATAGCCTGAAACAGGGTGTCCAATGCCAATGATGTACGGCGGATTTACTGCAGGAGTACTTGGTATGGCTCTAGGTATCACAGGATGGGTGAAGTCATTGACATAGCCTTTCGACTCCTAAAGAAGGTTGCCACGTTCTCGAACTGTGTGACACGCGATTATCGAATTAAGGTGGGCGTCAATAAAATGCATACAAATTTGTTTCTCTTGACTCGAAATTATACTCTCGGTACAACGGGATTGGTTCACCGATGATGAAATATTTTGTAAAAGTCTTTGTACCAATTGATAATGTTGTCCGACGGTTTGGCTCGCAAACTGATTGTTCATGCAGTGAATTAATGTGTCTTATGCTAATTCTGTTCAGTGTATTCACTTCAGCAATACCCGGTTTGACTCTCTGTATCACTGGATATGAGAAGCTATTGACCTAGCCGTTCGTCTCTCACAGATGGTGACACCGTTCTCAAACGGTTTGACACTCGATCTCCTAATTCGTACATGAAGTTACGGTGCCCGTCACTGAAATGAATACTATTTTCATTCTCTGACTACGAAGGTATTCTCTCCATGAAGTGGGTGAGTATCGCGGATGGTAAGGCCTTCGGTAAAATGTTTGTGTTTGTTGCAATTTGTATCGGTCTCAAACGGTTTGACGAAATACTGTAGTATCAAACCATGACTTACGGTGTGCATTGCCAATACGGCTAAGCGGATTTAGTCCGGGAATACCTGTCTTGACTCACGGAACCACTGGATATGTGACGCTGCTGACTTAGTCGTTGATCGCTTACAGCAGGTGCCATCGTTCTCGAGAGGTCTGCCACTCGATCTTTTAATTCGTACATGAAGATAAGGTGCTTGACACTCAAATGAATACTAATTTTTTTCTGTGAACACGAACTTATACTCTCGATGAAGCCGGTGCGGTTTGCGGACGGCACGGCCTTCGGTTATACTTTTGATTTACACCAATTGGTTACGCTCTCAAACGGTTTGACTCCCGACTGGAATATGCATACCGTGAATGAGGTGTCTGATGCCAAAACACTTCAGCGGGCTTACTCCTGGAATACCTGGTTTGTCTCTCCGAATCACTGGATAGGAGAAGCTATTGACTTATCCGTTCGACTCTCAATGCGGGAGGAATCGTTCTCAAACGGTTTGACACTCAATCTTCTAAGACATATATGAAGTTATGGTGCCCGTAATTAAAATGTTTTCCAATTTGTTTCCCTTATCACGAACTCATGCTCTCGATACAGCTGGATACGTTCTAGGAAGGTAACGTAGTTTGCAAATAGAATGGCTCTATAACAGTTTGTAATGATCCACGACGATATGACTTCCTACGTTATTGCTCATGCCGAGAGTTTGGGTGTCTATTGTCAATGCTGTGCAGCGAATGTACTCCTAGTATGCCTGTTTAAATATCGCTGTCACAGGGTAGTTGAAGCTATTGACGTAGCTGTGCCACTCTCAAAGTAGGTGGCTATGTTCTCGAATGGCTTGCCCTCGATATTCCCATATATACATGAAAATATGGTATCCGTCTGCTAAAATGTATAATAATTTGAAGACCTGAAAACTGAGGCACACAATCGCCGCAAGGGGTTGCGTTCTCGGAAGGTAAAGTATTCGGTAAAAGGCATGGCTTAATACGAATTGTTAATGCTAGCCGACGGTACGACTCTATACTTTAATATTCATACACTGAATTAAGGTGTCTATTGGCAATAATGTTCAGTGTGTTTGCTCCTGGAATACCTGGGTAAACTCTTGGAATCGCAGGATCGGTGAAGCTATCGACACAGCCGTTTGTCTCTAACAGACGGGTGCAACGTTCTCAAGCGGATTGACCCTCGATATTCTTATTCATACACATAATTAAGGTGCCCGTCAATAAAATATATACGAGTTTGTATCTCTCAACGAGTAGTTATGCTATCGATACAGCAGGCTATGTTCGCGAAAAATAAATGCCCTCGGTGGAAAGCTTCACACTCTACGTACTGGTAAACTTCTACTACGGTTTGACTCTGTACATTGCCAATACTATTGCGAAAACCGATCAGCGGATTTACTCCCGGAATACCTGACTTGCCTCCCCGAATCGCAGGTTAGGTGAAGCCATTGACTTTTCCGTTCGTCTCTAAAATGAGGTGGTAACGTTCTCGGAAGGTTTGACGTTCGACCTTCTAATGCACATATGAAGGAAAGGCGCCCGTCACTGAAATGGAGACTCATTTCTTTATCTGAACTCGAACGGTAATATACTGTTACGATATTTTCGATTTTTTTTTTAATTTCAAGGTTTAATTTCTGAAATTGAATCGTACATGATAAGGGCCTTTGGAATTAGTTGAGCATACGTTTGTGACAATATCTTATTATATTACCAGTTGTATTATATGATTGGCTCCACATGTACCTTTGCTGGCGGCACGATACCACAGCAGTCGTCTTGTGGTTGCGTTCGGTAAATGGGAACGACACAACTTGATGGTCATCCGAAATTACTATTGCCTCGATATTGTGCCGTATGCATCTTTCCCCAGCTTTCCGTTTATTTATATGTACTGTAATTTAATATTATGATATTTTCGATATATTACAAAATTCTAACTTTTTATCTTGAATCTTTGTATTTCTTTGTGAAAGTTCCTTTTGAATTAGTTGAGCTTACGTTCATATCAGTATTTTGTTAAGCTTGTTGCTATTTTATAATATTGTCTGTATACGTACCAACCCAGCCGGAGCAAGACGACTATCGAGGTCTTGTAGTTGTACACGGCAGCTAGAATCGGCCTTACTGTATGGTTTCAGTTAATTCCTTATCCTTTATTTTGTATCATATGCATTCTGTCCCAGTTTTCTATTTATATATAGATACTGTAATTTACAGTTGTTATATTTTCGTTCTTCTTCGAAATTTTCAAATTTTATGTAAAAAAAATGTATTTCTTGCTAAAAGTGCCTTTGAAATTAGTTGAGCGTACGCGTTTATGACATTATCTTGATAATAACGTTGTTATTTGATATGATTGTCAGTATAAGCACCTACGCTGTCGGAGCTACACGACTGGCCGGAGCTTGTAGTTGCGATCGGGAGATCGAAGTTATACTACTGTACGGACTACATTAATTTCTTTAACCCTGCTTTTGAACCACATGCATTTTTCCCCAATTCTCCCATTTATTTACACATACTGTAATTTAATGTTATAATATTTTCGATTTTTTTCAAAATTGTCATTTCTTATTTCAAGAAATTGTATGTCTTAGTGAAAGTGTCTCTGCAATTTGTAGAGTTTGCGTTCATGATATTATTATGTTGATCTTTTTCGTATTTAATACGATTGTCTGTATTCGCACATACGCTTCCGGAGTGACTCGACAGTTGCGTTCTTGTACTTGCGACCGGTAGATTGGAGCCACACTGTAGTATGGGCTTCGTTAATTTGATTAACCTCAATATTGTGCTGCAAGCATTCCATCTCGAATATATATTTATTTCTTCATACTGTAATTAACTGCTGCGATGTATTCGATTTATCTCACAATTTCCAGTTTTTAATATCAAAAAACATATTTCTTAGTAAAAGTGTCTTTGGAATAATTTTGTTAAACTTACAGTTGTCTTATACGATTGTCTGTATACGTACCCACGCTTCCTCTGCGACAAAACTGGAGCGGTTTTGCAGATTCGAAAGCCAGATCAGCGCGGCATACTCGAAGCCCTCGTTTATTTCGTTAAACTTGATTATGTACTGTTGCCGTTTTCTCCTGTTTTCGATTTTCTTATACATACTGTAATTTACAGGTATGATATTTCCCATTTTTCTTTCAAAGCATCAAACTCTTCGTTTTAATAGTTGCAATTTTAGGACAGGCGCCATAGAATTAGCCGAGTGAACGATTATGACAATATATTGTTAAATTCATTGTTATTTTATAGGATTGTCTCTATATGTACCTACGCTGCCGGAATGTGGCGCCTGGACTGGACTTGCAGTTTCGTATGGTCGATCGGATCGACATTACTGCATGATCTTCGTTAGTTTCATTAACCATGATATTGTACCGTATGTATTTTTACCCAGTCATCCATTTAATTATGTATACTTTAATTTAGTGTATGATACTTTCGATTTTTATCAAATTTTTGAATTTTCAGTATAAAAAATTGTATTCATTAGCAGAAGTGTCTACGGAATTATTTGTGTGTACGCTTATAACAGTATTATGTTAAATTCTTTGCTATTTTGGATGATTGATTGTATTCGTTCCTACGCTGCCAGAGAGACACGACTGGCGATGTCTTGAAGTTTCGTGCTGCAGATCGGTGGGTAGTACTGGATGATCTTTGTTAATTTCTTTATCCATAATATTGTACCGTATGCATTTTCACGCAGCTTTCTTTTTATTTTAACATGCTGTAATTTACAGATATGATATGGTCGATGCTTTTTCAGAATTTCGTAGTCTTTGTTTAAAAAATTGTATTTTTTAATAAAAGTGCTTTTGGAATTCGTTGTGTGTACGTGTATGACCATAACTTGTATAATTTTCTGTTACATTGTGTGAATGTTTGAATATGTACCGACGCTGCAGGAGCGACCGGACTGGATTCGTCTTGTTGTTGCGTTCACTAGTTCGGAGCGACAACTGCTGTATGGCCTACCTTAATTTCTTTAACATTGATATCGTACCGTATGCATTCCTTCGCATTCTTCCATTATTTATATATACTGTGATTTACTGAATTAAAACCTACTTAATTTTTTCAAAATTCTCATTTTTAATATCAATCATTGTACATTATATGAAAAGTGATTTCGGAATTAGTTGAGTGTACGTTTATGACATCACTTTCCAATATATGTTGTTATTTTAAACGATTGTGCGTGTACGCAGATACATTTCCGGAGCGACACGGGTGGCGTTCTCCTGCAGTTGCGTTCAGAATATGGGAGCGATAGTGCTGTATGGTCTTTGATAATTTCTTTGACCTTGATATTGTACCGTGTGCATTATTTTTCTGTATTCTGTTTATGTCTACATGCTGTATTTTACTGTTACGATATACCCAATTGTTTTCAAAATTTTCAATTTACGGTATAAAAAATTATATTTATCAGTATAAAGTCTTTGGAATTACTTCAGTGTGCGTTCATGCCAATATCATGCCGAAACATATTTTTACTTTACATAAATGTCTTTATATGTACGTACGCTTCCGGGCGACACGCCTGTTATGGCCTTGGAGTTGCGCTCGGCATATCGGACCGACACTACGGTATTACGTTCGTTAATTTCTCTAACCTTGATATTGTGCTGAATGCATTCTTTCGATATTTACTATTTATTTCTACATTCTGTGATCTACTGTTATGATATTTCTGACCTTATTCAATCCCCCAATTCTTTTATCTCAGAAATTGTATTTTTTAGGAGAAGTGAAATCATCATAGCAGTAACATACAGTATGTACAAATAAACGAAAAACTGGGAAAGAATAATTACGGTACAATATGAAGCTTAAAAACATTATCGAAGACCATCCAGCAGTCTCGCTCCATTCAGTCGTGCGCAACTACAAGGCCTCGCCAGTCGTCTCGCGCAAAGAGCGTAGGTACATACACAGGCAATCATACAAAATAACAATTAGTTGAACAAAACAATGTCATACGGGTACAGTGAACTAATTCCAAAGTCACTTTTCCTAGGATGTACATTTTTCTAAGATAAAGATTGAAAGTTTTGAAGAAGAATCGAAAATATCATAACAGTAAATTACAGAATGCGTAAATAAATGGCAAACTGAGAAAAATTCATACGGTACGAAATCAAGGCTATAAAAATAATCGGATACCATTCAGTAGTGCCGAACCGTGCTGCCGTACCCAACTACAATACCTCGCTAGTCGTGTTGCACCGATATCGTATGTACGTATACAGACAATCATGTAAAATATCAATATGTCTAACATAATATCGTCTTATACGTAAACAGATCTAATTCTACAGACTCTTTTGCCAAGGGACACAGTATATTAAAATAATTATTGATAATTTATAATAAAAAAAATCGGAAATACCGTAACAGTAAATAGCACTATACATAAGCATGTAGAAAACTGCGAAAGAATACAAGCGGTATGAAATAGTGGTTATAGAAGATATCGAAGATCATCCAGTAGTGCCGCTTCCATCTGCGGAACGTAATTACAAGACCTCGTCAGTCGTGTCGCTCCGACTGCGAAGGTACGTATAGAAACAGTCATATAAAATAACAATAAGTTTAAAAATTAACGACATGAAAGTACACTCAATTAACACCGAAGGCACTTTTCATATACGATACGTTATCTGACATTAAGAACTTGAAATTTTGAAGAAAATCTGAAATATCATAAGAATATGTTACACTATGTCCACATCAACAGAAAACAGAGAAAGAATGCAAGCGGCACAATAGCAAGGTCAAAGAAATTAAGAAAGACCTATCTGCACAGTCGCTCCGATCTAGCGAACGCAACTACAAAACCAATCCAGCCATGTCGCACCGGACACGTAGGTAAGCATATAGACAATTATATAATGTAACAACAAGCTTGACAGAAAACTGTCATATATGTACACTCAACTATTTCCAAAGACACGATTACTAAGAATTACAAATCTATACACAAAAATGTATAATTATGTCAATCGAACACACCACAACACTGAATTGCAGCAACTGAAGTTTAATACATGACTATGAAAGAATTAATATTGTACAGTATTAAGGATAAAATTATTTACAAAGAACATACAGCAGTGACGCACCGATTTAATGACCGCTACTACAAGACCACAGCAGCTGTGCCGCTCCGGAAAAGCAGATACGAATAGAGACAATCCTATAAAATACCCAAGAACTTAACAAAATGTTGTCACAAATGTACACTCAACTTATTCAAAAGGCACTTTTCTAAAGAAATACAATTTTTTATACTAAAAATTAAAAGTTCCGAAATAAATCCGAAATATCATAACAGTAAGTTACAGCATGCGCAATAAATGGAGGACTGGGAAAGAATGCATACGGCACAGTATCATGGAGAGATAAATTATCGAAAATCATGCAATAGTGTCGCACCGATATAACGAATGACACTGCAAGAAAACTCCGTTCGTGTTGCTCCGGAAACATACATACGTATTCAGAAAAACATATAAGATAACAAAGAATTTAACACTATATAGTCATAAGCGTTCACACAACTAATTCCAAAAAGCACTATTACTAAGAAATACAGTCTCTTAAAATGCAAATTGAATGTTGCGAAAAATATCGAAAATATCATAACACTACATTACAATTTGTACAAATAACTGGACGACTGGGAAAAAAATGCATACGACACTATATAGAGGATAGGGAAATTAGCGAAGATCCTACGGTAGTGTCGCTACGATGTACCGAACGCAACTGAATGTCCATTCCTGTCGTGTGGTTCCGTCAGCTTAGGTACGAATACAGACAATCATACACAATAGCAATTAGTTTAACAAAATAATGTCATAAGCGTACACTCACCTATTTGCAAAGGCAGTTTTACTAGGAAATACAATTTCTTAAAATAGAAATTGAAAATTATCAAAAAGAAAAATCGAAAATATCATTACAGTAAATCAATGAACGTATAAAATAACTGGACAAATTGGCAAAGAATGCATGCAGTTTAAAATTATGGGTTACAGAAATTATAGAGGACAATCCAGTATGCTACACCAATCTGCCGTACCTAACTACAAGACCACTACAACCGTACCGCGCCCGAAGCGTAGGTACATGAACAATGTATCATATAAAATAGAAAGAATTTAGCATAAAATTGTCATATAAACGTACACACAACTGGTTCCAAAAACACTTTTATTAAGACATACAATTTTTTAAAATAAGAATTGAAAATTTCAAAGAAAATCGAAAATATCATGACAGTGAATAACCGAATGTATAAATAAATGGACAAATTCATACGGATTAAAATCATGGTTACAGAAAATAACGAAGATCATCCAGTATGCCGCTCCGATCTGCCGAACGCACCTACAGGACCAGTCCAGCCGTTTCACTCCGGAAACTTAAGAACATTTACAGACTATCATATAACATAACAACATATTTATCGAAATATTTTCATAAACGTGCACTCGACTATTTCCATGGAGACTTTTCCTATAAAGTACAATCTTCGATGTTCAAAATTTTAGATATTGAAAAGAATCGAAAATATTATAACAGTAAATTACAGTATGTCGAAATAAATAGGAAACAGCGAAAGAGTGAATACGGCACAATATCAAGGCTAAAGAATTTGATCAATACCATATAGCAGACTCGCGCCTATATACCGTGTTCAACTACTTGCCCGCTCCAGGCGTGTAACTCTGGAAGCATAGGTACGTATACAGGCAATCATATAAAGAAACAGCATGTTTAACAGAATTATGTGATTAAGGTACACTCATCTGTAACCAAAAGCACTTATACTTGGAAGTTCAATTTCTTGAAATGAAGACTGAAAATTTCGAAAGAATTCGAAAACAACATAACAGTAAATGACAGGTTGCATAAAGAAATTGAAAACAGGGGGAAACGTGCATACGGTACAAAATGAAGATTAATGAAATTAACGTGGATCATTCAGTAGTGCCGCTCCGATCTACCGAAAGAACCATGGTGTCCACTATAGTCGTGTCGCACATAACAGCATATGTACGTATAGAATCAATCATATGAAATAACAATGTTCATCAAAATACTGTCATAATAGTACACTCAACAAATTCCAAAGACACTTTAACTAAGAACATCAATTTCTTTAGATGAAAGTCGAAAATTTTGAAAAAAGGCGAAAATATCATAACATTGAATCGCAGTATGTATAAATAAATGGAGATCTAGGAAGAAATTCAAGCGATACGAAAAATTGATGCGACCATACTGTAGTGTCGCCCTATCTGTCGTACGCAACCACAAGATCTCGCCCGTCGCTCCGCGCTCGACGCGTAGGTACGTATACAGACAATCATATAAAACAGCAACAAGGTAAACAGAACATCATCACAAACGAACTCTCAATAAACTCCAAAGACACTTTTACTGTGAAATACAATTTCTTAAAATAAATTTGAAAATTTCGAAATAATCGAAAATATCATAACCTGGAAATGAGAGCATTTGTATATAAATAGTAAACTGGGAAAGAATTATTACGGTACAATATTATGGTTAACGAAATGATCGAATATCATGCAGTAGTGTCGCTCCGATCTACCGAACGCAGCTACGAGGCCTCTCCAGTCGTGTCGCACAGCATGTGTAGGTACCTACAGAGACAATCATATGAAATAACAATAAGATTAAAAAGATAACGTCTTAAATGTACTCTCAACTAATTCCAAGGACACTCTTCAAAGGAAATACTATCTTTTAACCCGAAAATTGATAATTACGTAAAGAATAGAAAATATCAGATGAGTCAATTACAGTATGTATATATAAATGGAAAACCTAAGAAGATGCATGTGGTACAATATCACGGTTGGAGAAATTAACGAAAACCATGCTGCAGGTTCGCCCAGATCCGCCGTACGTAGCTACAAACAAGACCTCGCCAGTCATGTCGAAGGATAAAGTCGAAGGATAAGGAATTGGTAGAGACCATCCTGTAGTGTCGCCCGACCTGCCGTACGCAAATACAAGACAGCGCCAGTGGTATCGCTCCGACAGCGTAGGAACGTATACAGACTATGATATGAAATGAAAATAAGCATAACACAATAATGTTATAACGTGCACTCATCTAATTCTGAAGTCACTTTTACTGAAAAAATACAATTCTTTAAAATATAAATTGAAAGTTTAGATGAAAACCGAAAATATCATAACATTAAATTACAGTTTGTGTATATAAATGGGAAAATTGGAACAAAATGCACACGGCTCAAAGTCATCGTTAACGAAATCAACGAAGACCATCCAGTATACCGCTCCGATCTGCCGTACGCAAGTATAGGACCACTGCAGCTGTGTCGCTCCGGAATCGTAGGTACGCATACAATCAATCATATAAAATAACAAAGAATTTAGCATAATATTATCATGTATGTACATATAAATCATTCCAAAGGCATGTTTAATAGGGAATGCGATATTTGAATCTAAAAATTGTAAATTGTGATAAAAATCTAGAATATCAAAACAGAAAATTACAGTATGTATATATATATGGAGAACTGGTAAAAAATGCAAGCGGTACAATATCAAAGTTAAAGGAATTGAGGATGTCCATCCAGTATTTCTGCTCCGTTCAGCCGTACGCTACTACAAGTCATGGTCAGACGTGTCGCTCAAACAGCGTAAGTCCGAATACAGACAATCATATAAAATAACAATTCGTTTAAGAAAAGTATGTCATGAACTTGCACTGAAGTATTTCCAAAGATACTTGTTTCCAGAAATAAAATTTGTTCATCTAACAATTGACAACTTCGAAAAAAATTGTAATTGCCATAAGTGTAAATTGCAGAATTAGTATATAAATATAAAAATGAGAAAGAATTTCATGCAGTTCAAAATCATGTCGTAAGAAATTAACGGTGACCATACAGTAGTGTTGCTCGATCTGCCATATCATCATTCACTCTTCGTTGTAGAACTTTAACCATTCGAATACAGTCTACCTTTTTACCGTAGGCCATTCCTTCCGAGAAGCTAACCCGCTATATTGTGGGTATTACTTCGTGTTCCGAGAAGCATATTAGTTGACATTTTGGTGACGGGCACCTTCATTTTGTCTATAGATTAGATGATTGGGAGGCAGACTGACCATGAACATTACCGCCCCATTTGGAAGTCGAACGCCCAAGTGAATAACTTTTCCTAACCCGTGATTCCGAGAGTCAACCCAGGAAAACCGAGAAGTAAGTCCACTAACTAGTATTCGAAATAGACACCTTAATTCGCAGTTTGAATACTAATATAGAGCATCAAACTGTTTGAGAGCGATACCAATTGTTATAATGTCAAGCGTTTTAGCAACGACCTTACCCCCCAAAAACTAACCCGAAAATACGGAGAACAGTATGAGCAAACGACACCTCAATTCACAGTTTGAATATTAAAGTATAGTGTGAAACCGTTGCAGAGCATTCCCTATTGGTATAGAGTCTAACTTTTCACCGAAGTCCGAGAAGCTAATCCGAATAGCGTGAGGCAATCTCATCCTGAACGGTACCTTCTTTGACATGCGTACATCTAAGTCAATAGCTTCAC